>NC_087439.1:76482006-76785036 GCF_036321535.1 Camelus dromedarius
AAAGGTCAAATGTTTTGCTTGTTGCTAGATCAGGACTAGTGTGTCAACCCTAACATAAAATAAAACAAAATATCAGAGAGCAAGATGCAGTGACTACAGTGAGGGGAACCAAGATTCTAATTCTCTTGAAACTAGACAGAGTTTTCTCAATGAGCAATTCAGGAACAATCCCTAATTAGGTCAATTGAACTAAAGGGTTAATAATTATGTGATCATCGACAGATAGATATCAATTTCAGCCACAGGGGTGTATGTGATTGCTCAGGGAAGTGTTTCCCAGTGAGAAGGGTGGAGCTTACATAGTGATTCCAAAATTTGATGGGGTTAGGGGGAGGTTTATTGTTTAAGGGACAGGTCTAAATATTTCGCTTTAATTCCTTTGATACAACAACTGCATGAGATGGGTACTAATATTAAAGGCTATTTTGCAGAGAAATTTAATAAGTTTCTCAAGTTCACATTGCTTATAAAAATGTCAGACCTGAGAATCCAATTAAGCCAATCTATTACTAGAACGTACACTCCTTCAAATTCTAAAGAGGAACCTGGAGCAGAAGTCTGCAGAACACTAATGGAAATGGGCATGATTGGAAATAGAAAGGACATGTAGTGACTTTTGATATATGTCGAAGACATAGCACTAAAATCAATTCTTGCAAACGCAAAGGGCAAGTATTATGTGCTCAAAATACATAATCTTCTAATAATCTTCTTTAACAAGGATCTCATGATTAAATTCTTAGGTTTAAGTAAAGAGTTGTATAAATTTCTTGTGTTAACTTCTCTACATTTTTCTCCATGCCAAGTTTTTCATGAGAGTTGTGGATAAAGCATTAAGATTGCATTATGTGGCAAGATTCAGCAGGAGTGTTAAGCCTGCTCATTAAGGCAGTTCTAGGAGTTTTAGAGACTAAACAAAAGGGTAGTTACATTGGAATTTTATTATGAAAACTAAGTCTACTTTACATTTTTACTGGAAGGGGCATCACATTTCCACATCTGGTTGGGATACCAGGATATTTAAGGCCCAAATTAGAAAATTTTTCAGGAAGAGACTTTGCATCTGCAAAACTACTAAGATGGAAATAGACCCTCAAATTTCACCATGTAGAGGTGATTTTAACCTAATATTTATAAGTGTTACAACAATTAAATCTACCATGATTATCCATTTCTAAGCAATGTTGCCTTTTGCTTGCTTGTGCTGTATAAATTTACACCACCACATTTGTTTTAGAAGTGACCTGAAACCTAATGCCAAATAAACATCCCTTCCCCTCCTTGTAATATGCATTCTAACCTATCATGCCTGTCAAAGTAGTTGGCAGGTGCTATATAAATATTCAGATACATAGAATCTATGAATATTTATGTGCTAAAGTTGCATTTATTTTTACATACCTTATAAATAAATAGGCAAAGACCTGCAAAAGAGAACAATTTAGTTGTGTCAGGTAGTATATAAATAAATTCATCTATGTGTGTGATATGGATTCCAATTTAATGCAAAATAAACTACTGAACATTTTTATAATGAAAGATTACATAATTAAATTTGTTTTTAAAAATCTGAGTCTGACAGTTAAACTTGGTTACCTGAACAGAAATGGAGATTTAAGTTTATCTCCATGAATTAAGAGATTACTGCTTGCATCTGTGAAAATAATTAGAAAAACTAAATGCTTTGTTTTTTGTTTCCTTTGATACTGAAAATTAAGTATCACATAAATTTAAATGGAGGTTAGAAGGGATGGAGTTCTTGGGAATAGCTTTCATGATCAGAAAAATGTGAATCGTCATTCCTGTGCTCTCAATTCCCACGTAAATTGACAACATGATACATTGCCAGCTCATCTGGGTGGAAGACGTGGATGATGATGCCCAGTTCACTAATGGGATCTCTGTGTGAGATAATGAACATTGCTCAAAAGCTAACATGCTTTCTTAATAAGAACATTTAACTTCATTGTTGTCGGGGCCTTGGCACTCCTTTTAGCACAGCATTTAAGGACTTTGGGTTTCTAATTTAAAAGAAGGCAAAGATCAATCTGATTTCAATAACCTGGGAATCTTTATTTTCCTTATTAGGTTAAAGGATTAAATGGAAAACCAGCAAAGTAACACTTTAATCCTGACTCAAGTGTGTCTATTTCCAATGAAGACTTGTCTAGGTCATAAGAAATTACTTTTCTCTATGTGCTATGGTTCAATCTTAATCTACTTTCAGTCTCATCTGAATTCAAACTACCCATGTTATTTGTCATGGATGGGGCATATGGGGAAGGAATAATAGGAAATGATAGGACAAATCTTGAGAAATCTCTACACTGAAATGTGTGTCATTTTTCCAGGGAAATTCTTTTCTATAACTTCCTTGATACCCTTTGGTTCTTAAAGCAGCTAATCCAAAAACTCTACCAGATATCCCAGCAGGTGTTTCCTCCCTCTGTGTTAAGCATTAGTCGATTTTCAAATTATACAAAAAATTAGATATGCGTTATTTGATTTTTATGTGGAAAAATAGTTAGAAGCATTTATTAGAAAGTAGTATTCAAGCAGGAACTTCTAATAATGCAGAAACAATTTCCAATTCTGATGTTTTAAGAGAGTAGCCCCTAATTTTGGTGAAAATTACACTAACACTAGAGAGCTTGAGCACAATTTGCAGTAACTCTGAGCCTCTTAAATGTAACTTTTTGGGAATTTCAATTTTCATTGTTGGGGGGAAAATGATCTACAAACTTCAATAGATTTTCAAAGGGTATATGGATCACAAAAAATTAAGAAACACTGATTAAGATGATATTCATAACTATATGAACATATTTGAAAAAATAATTTAAGGCCAATTGGTACAATTTTCATACTCCAGCCAGCACATTTTTATTGTCTAGTTTACTGCACATAGCTTAGAGTTTGCTTCAAACTTTGCAACAAGAATTTACTTCACATTAACTCAGGAGATATGACTTTTTTACCACAACAGGTAGAATGTCTGCTCAAAACATTTTAACATGATGATTACACAATAGTTCATAACAGAAAGAACGCTATCTTTATTGTTATTGTTGCTTAACTTTTACAAAAGGTGATAAGGTAGCTTGGTTAACTATTTGATGTATTGTATTGCCTAGCTAGTGCCAACATTGCTTCTAAAGGAAACCACAATTCTGAGTATGAAATAACTAACTTAAATTGAACTCCTTGAAAAGTCAGTCTGTTCATTGGAAACTATTTATTTTCCATGACTTAAATGGTGTTCTTATGGACAATAAACCACAGAATGTGAATAGTCTTCCCGAAATGTTTAAGAGGGTCACTGAAACCGTGTAAGAGATAAATGCATTAACTTAAGAAAATGCTTTGTTTAGTCCTTGAGAAATCTGCAACTTTTAAAAGTACACATTTCACTTTAGAGCTTAGAGTTATAGAAGCTTTTGTTTGGTAGATCCTAGCAGAATGCTTTATTGAACGTAGTATTTACTTTCATTTTTTTAGCAATAGGAAAGTCAGGACAAGGTTTTAAGGCTGCTTAAGTCTGTAAAACCATGTCCTATTCAGTCTGGCTCCTAAGGCTATTTCAAAGTTAGTATTTACTCTTTGCTCAAATGTTACGTATTTATAATAAACACAAAATTGCTAGAAATGCCTACATTGATTATGCTTGAAATGTATTTTAAATTTTGAAAAATGTATTTTTCAGGCTTGGAATATTTTGGATTTACCAGGGTGACCTGTATCAAGTATAGATTAGTACACGCAGTGACCTTTCAACTGTGTTCTTGGAATTCATTAAACAAAATCTAAAATGCCTTATGCAAAAATAATATTCCCAGATAAATAAAGTTTAAAAACACTAGGATAAACAAAATTTAATGAATGACTTTTTTTCAGAGACTTTGACATTCTTTATATATTATATATAACATATATAATACATATTCTAGTATCTATTATGTATTATATATACACATATAATATACAGTGTTATAAATATACTCAAGCAGGAACTTCTAACAGTGCAGAAATAATTTCCAATTCCTGATGTTTTAAGAGGATAGTTCAACTATGAGCCTCCTAAATTAAATGTATTTTGGGGAGAATTTTGATATTTATTTTTCTTGGAAAATAATCTAGAAACTTCAACTTTCTAACTAAGGTATCTTTAATCACAGTGTCCTTATTGACATTTATTAGAACCAGGTGCCCTTTGGACCATATTTGTGAACTCTAACTTGCACCCTGAAAGATATTTTTGATGCTTGCTCTTGTTAGAAGCAGGAAATGACTACTTAGAAGCACGAAGATAGACATTAAATACTTGCTCTAATCCAGTACCTCTTCATAATTTACCTGCTGAGAGGTAAAATTATAAAATAATTAGGAAGACTAAGACTGGGTTTATTTAAGGAAAATCAAACCGGTTAAAAGGAGTTACAAAATTACAGTTCTTTCATGAGACAATTATTAAAGTGGAAATCATCAATAAAATGAGTAGACAAGAAGGAATATCTTTTGGTACTGAAATTATCACTGACCTATGAATCGTGACCAGGCTACACAACAGTATTATTTTAGAGGCCAGGAAGCAAAAAGTTATCTGATGATCAACTGAACCTAGCAGAGACTTAAGAAAATCTGTCTAGGAAAAGAGATGATGAGAAACAAATGTATATTATGTATAAATGTATCTTTTGTCATTTTAAGAAACAGAGCATAATAGCTTATATTTAAATACATGGTGACAATCTCTTTGAAACTCAGTCATTATTTTCGATCAAAATCAAAATATGATTGTGCTGAACAGTAGGTATGGCAGACAGAAAGGTAAATATATCATTAGCCTAAGTAGATTTTAAATAAGTAACTACCTGGGCACATTAATAAACAGTATCTCTTCTCACCTTTGGAAATGAAGAAGAAATAGGTAAGATTAATGACAGGTTCAAAATTACATACATGTTACTTTGTTAGGCGTCTTAATGGTATTCTGGAAATTAAATTTTAGCTATTCATTCCATCAAAATAACTTCTTTAACTAAATAGTTTAACATCTAGAAAATAAGATCTGAGATTTCCCTGTTAATCTTCACTTCACTAAGACCATGTACTAAGCTACTATATATATTTTTTTAGTAGGTTGGATTGCCACTTCAGATTTGGTATATAATTCAGATTGAGCATAGCAGCCAATAATAACAAAAGTCATTGAAATTTCAATGTTGACTTGAGAATTTGAGATGGTAGCTTATCTTTACACATCCAGCATCCTTGAACCAAATTCAAGCAATGAAAATTCATCTGTATGTTCTTAGGTAACGTAAAAGCACCAATTCACAGGGAATAAGACTGATAAAGACGACTTATGACTCGAGTTAATAGAAAAGAAGTAGACTTATTTTTTTAAAATAGTGAAATCCATTCTTGAATTCATACTATTCATTGTAAAAATAACTAAAACCACTCTAAGTGTCAAATCTATGTCGTTACGCTTCTTTGAGTCTTAAATTTGATAAAATAAAAAGCTTTCTGACAAAAACAAAATAGATTATAATAGAGGAAGTATTAACAACACTTTCAAGTGCCTATATTTACATTTGATAAGCTGCCATGATACACTTTAACCTTTTTAGACTTCAGTTTTCATAGCATATTGAATATTGGGATGTTTGTTAAAGTTTCGAAGTTCATATGAATATAAAGTACTTAGAAATTATCTAAGAATAAATTACTTCTTTGGAATATATGAAAGGCATGATATAGACAAAATTACTTAAAACAATGTATTATTTAAACTCTGCTACTTTTTGCTTTCTCAGACATCTGAGTAATACATTTCTCTTGACTTATCAGTTTTTTTTTAAGTAAATGAATTACTACAGTACAGTTAAATATTATAATAAATTGTACTTAAAGTAAATGCCAAGTTACCAAGGATAAATATTACTGTATTGAAATTGCATTTGTTACTTTATAAATACCATAATCATTCTGAGACCGTGAGATGAAGTCACTGAAGAAGTTGAAAATAAGAGAAATTGGATTGCCCTTTAAGTTAACTCATAGACTATTCCATGATAAAAATCATGCAAGTCTTCTTGGAAGAGAAAGAGTAACTGAAGTGGAAAAAATTGATATTAACATTTACAAATGATGTGTTGATTAAAAATGTGCATTTATAAGCAGTAAACAATAGAAAAAACAAAATTTATAGAGGGCATTTTGACAGTGCTTCTTTGACTTGTATGTAAGTTATAAGAAACAAAATCACTTAAATGGCATGGAGGAAATTATTTTGTGTAAAGAACTTAGCTACAAGGACAAACTCACTTACTTTGCTTCTCTTTGTAGTTTCATTCTCCACACTACACTCACCAACACAGCCTCTACTCTTTAACCTTTCTGCTTACTTTGGCAGTTATACTATTTCAGTGTCCTTATAATTTCATTTTCACCATTCCAAAGTAATGACATTATTCCCCTCCCATTTAAAATCCTGAGAAAGAAAACTAATTCCTTATTTTGAACCAGGACACAGTGTGGTCAAAGATGACTGACCAGCCTAGAGATGACTTGTCTGGGGTTAGATGTGCACTGTTGGTCTAAAATAGCTGAGACCCAGTGGTGGGTCCAGAGACATAACCATTTGGCAACCGAAGATTTGATCAAGGCAGATATCCTTAAGATTTACAGGGGTGTGGTAGACAGAGATCCACCCTTCCAGTTTAGTTTCCGTTTGCGCCCTGTCCAGGGGAGGGTGTTCTCTAGCCAAAATCATGTCTGTCTGATCTGAAAGGCAAGCACTATTGATGTATATTGGAAGTCAGACTCAGTCTTTCTTACCTCATACCATCAAGCCTGTGAGTCTTCAAACTGATTCTTCTCATTTATACTCCATGCCTTCCCTGCAGACTTCTGCTTATAATATATATCTCCATGTAGCTTATCTACTCGAAGAAAAGACATCAAAACATGAATATTCTGGCCTGGTTTACTAGGCATATATGTCAATTTATAAATTAATAAATAGACATACTTTTAATAAAACTGTTTCTTAATAATGTTTGCTGCTTTGCATCAATATTACCAGTGCCCTGCTAACTTTAAGAATCTCATAAATTCAAGTCTCTGAGCCTGCAAAGTTGAGTGCTAGAGACGGCAGTGAGACACACTTATGAAGATAAATGCCAACTGCAGAGACCTCTTGACAGCAGTTAGCGAGCTGACCTTCTCTAGCTGACTGACTTTCTTTCACATGTCTCCCAGTCACTCTTTCCAGGTTTGTTTTTATTAGTATGATTATACAGAATACACGTACACTCCCCTGTGCACACACACACAGAGACATATAAATACATATAAGAAGACTCACTTTAGTATTTGTTCTTCATTGCAGAAATTACATTTCAGAAAAATATTTGTTTTTACGGCCAGTTTGCGAAAATAGATTTATTTTACAGCCATAAAAGAATTAGTTCAGCTTCCTCTAGATCATTTATTATCACTTGCTATGAACAACACCATCAAACTGACTTGAGTTTCTTACTTTATGATGTTCTGATATCACTTAGATGACCCTCCTTCTGAATATCGCACTAATTATTTCTGACAATGTCAAATTTATTGTAATATTGTTGGCAACTTTCTGACCTAAAACTGGTTTATTTGCTTTTTTTGTGCAGTAGTATTGAAAGATAGGGAATTGGTAATTAACAGTCTGTCAGTGTTGTACATAATGCTTAATTTGTACTCTTAATATTAGTTTGAATCAAATGAAATTGTCAATATTCAAATGGCAATTTCATATGATTCAATCCAATAATTCTGAAAGGGCATTGTATTTAGAAGGATGGCAATGCTGGGAACTCCCATGGGTTGCATTGTGCTTCTTTATGCATAAATGGTTATTAATTATTTGCTTCTAGCCAGTTTGTCAACTGCTTTATACTTCCAAGCATATAAAACTATGGTTGAGAATATTTCATCTGGAGTAAGAACTGATGTCAGGTCCTTGCTACACAATTTAATACGTTTGACCCTAAATAAATTCTCCAGTCCTCAGTTTCATGTCACAAAATTAAGAAAGTAACAATCAACCTCATAGGATAATTATGAGTATCAAGTGAGATAATTCATGTAATTACTTAACAATTGTATTAAGTAATATTAAGACTTTATCAAACTATTTTTATATTTATCTTTTCTGTAAGAACATTTAAGTTCTACTCTCAGCAAATTGCAATTATACAATACAGTGTTATCAACTATAAGCATTATGTTATATATTAGATCCTCAGCCCCTATTCATCTTATAGTTAAAAGTTTGTACCCTGAACCATATTACCAAACTCTCCCCATTTACCCCACCTCCTAGCCTCTGGCAACCACTTTTCTACTGTCTGTTTCTATGAGTTTGACCTTTTTTTTTTTTTTTTTAAAGAATCCACATATATACGATACTATGCAGTTTTTGTCTTTTTCTGTCTGCCTTATTTCATTTAACACCCTCAAGTTTCATCCATGTTGTTACAAATGGCAAGATTTACTTCTTTCTCATGGCTAAATTATATATATAATAAATATATATATATTTAAAGTATATATGTATATATGCATACCACATCTTCTTTATCCATGAATCTGTTGGGACACTTAGGTTGTTTCCATATCTGAGCAACTGGGAATGTTGCTGCAATGAACATGAGAGTGCAAATATCTCTTCAATATCCTGTTTTCAATTCCTTTGGATATATACCCAGAAGTGGTACTGCTGAATCGTATGTTCTAGTTTTAATTTGAGGGGGAACCTCCATATATTATTATTATTATTATTATTATTATTATTATTATTATTATTATTATTATTATCATCATCATCATCATCATTTTATTTATTTATTTATTTATTTATTTATTTATTTATTTATAAAACCTCAAAAACCACTTTGTGTCTTCTAAAATAAATAATAGTATAAAAGGACAAGAAATCTGGCTAGGCAGAAATCTCAAAATAAGTTAGGAGTCCTTAACATCAGAATTGTTTCATCCCATCTAACTCATATACTATGCAGGTACGTCTGTGTGAAAATGATAATCAAATGCATAAGTATGATAATAATCTAAGCAACCTAGTCAATCTACTGTAACACATAGTTCTTGAGACCTCATTATGTGTCAGCTACTATTCTAAGTGGCTGAAGTATGAAAAGAATATTCTAAGGATGTCATAAATCAAGATAAAAAATGAGTTTGCCTAGAGAGTCTTAAAATTGTAATAAGTATTCAGTCTTTACTGCAACCAAAAATCAGTGTAGATTTGTGATTGAAACCAAGACTGGAAAGCGATGTGAGAATCATGATGAACAGTCAGCCCAGCCCAACACCTCACTGCCTAGCTGACCTACAGCAAGAACTGCCCAGCTGAGCCCAATCAGTTCAGTGTCATCAGAGATACTAATGTGCAGTTGCTTTAAAGTCCCTAAGTTTAAGGTTATTTATTATGAAACAACAGATAACTAGAGCACCAAGCAATTATTTTTGTTGTTGTTGTTTATTTGCAGTGGAAAATAAGCACAAATTGACAATCATAGTTATAAGAGAACAATGGCAGTAATAAAGCTATTTCTCTTTGTGTTGAACCTAATGCATTGAAATAAAGCCAACAAACTGTTCAGGAATAAAGTTTTGTTAAACTATTCACTTCAAAAGATAATCTTGAATTGAAATGTGCCAAGAAGTTCTGTTTTGGTTTTCTATTCATTTCAATTCATTTATGGAACAGATTAAGGATATCTGATGGGGAAGTCATCTACCTATTTTTCTGTCTGTCACATGGTGCTACATCCTAGGTACTTACTCGATGTGGAAATTTGCAGTGAATGAATTTCTGCTCAAAAATGTTTATTTCCATGCTCATCAGACATGACCACACCATGTCTATAGGAGGTTCACACGATTTGCCTATTGGTGTCTGCCTTTCCCTGGAGACTTCCTGATGATAACAGCCAGGGGATGTCCCCAGTGAAGTGCTCTTTTCCCTAAAATATGAATATCAGGAGAGAGTAACACCCAGAAATAAGGATATAGTTATTTGTAGTAAATGTAACTTTAAAAATTTTAAAGGTACAATTGGAGTCCATGGACTTCTCAGAGACATTTTTTAAATAGCAAAGGCATTTTTTACTTAGAAAACCTTGTTTTCTAAGGTAGTAATGATCCACTTTTTAGAGCTCTCTTTCTCTTATTTTGTTTTTCTCTGTCTCTGTTTTCACACACATACACACCTCACACCATTTATCTGATTTGACAGAATATATTAAAAAAATTAAAAGAAAATTTCTTTAAATGATTAGACTGCTGACACAAAACTTCTTTTATTTTAACAATATGCAGGCTCATAGTAGTTGACAGCAACTGACGATTTATGGTATGTTTTATGGTATGCTTGTGGTATGTTTGAAAAGGCAGCCATAGAATTTGAAACAGATTAGAATTTTACAAAGAAAAGAAAATTTCTCATTTTTCAAGTTAAATCCTTAATAAAGCTGAATGAAATTTGGATGTATTTTTTCCATAAATTTTTGGGAATGAATCCTAGTTCAATGGTTCTACTTCTGTTTCTTAGCTTCTGTAGTTTATGTTGATTATTATGGAGTGTTAGCTAGCCTTGATAGGTTATTACAAAAATTAAATAACATGCTTAGTTTGCATCTTTTCTAACTAAATGTATAAAAGGCTTTCAGAGAACCCCTGAAGGCAACCTTCTGACTGATATGCTAAATAAGGATAAAAGAGAAATATGCAGGCTCATATTAGTGTATTGTGTAAAGCACACATGCAGATTCATTTGAGAAAGACTTGATGAGCAGGACTATTCTCTCTCTCTCTTCCTCTGTAACAGAGTGCAAGTCTTTTCAAGTAATTTGTTTTTTGTACTAGGTAACTATCATAATCAGGTTCCCTAGTACATTTAAAAAGTTACATTTTCTTGCATTAACACTGTTAGACATTTATAGCAAGATTATTTTCCACAGGGCACTTTAATTTTCTCATGCTAGAACGAGAAGGAGGAAATCTATTTCCCCTGGAATACTGATGTTCTTGTCCTCATGCTCTACTCCTCTCCTCCTACCATCAGGAAAAGATTAGAAGAACTCATTACAATGAGAAGAATGAGTATGAGTGAAAAAAGCAAGAGATTTTAATTCAGAATACTTGGGATTTAATACTCCATTTTATTTCTTCCTTCTACTATCTCTCTGGGACCCTGGACTGGACTATTTACTATTCATACCATATCTATGTAGAAACTGATGTGTATATAGACAGAAATTTAATAATATGTATACAAAATATGTATAAAAAGAGAAACTCATTCTGACCTCAAAGTTAAATTTCCTGAGACCTTCACATTCAGCTCAAGAATGAAAAACAGAATCTCACTGCCTCTGGGAAATACATTACCCAAATGGGGGAATCATTTGCATTAGGGTACTACAAATTTGACCCCGGTGCAGTCCAAAGTTCATGCTTTGAAATCTCTCCTCTTCTCTCTCACCAGGGACGGTGACAAATGTTGACTCTGTTGTGTGGCATGAGCCCCTACCTAGTCTGCCTCTGTGCCCGAGTGAGGGATGGAGTCAGGACTTCTACCCCTAATCCTTATCTCTAGCAAATAGTCTACCCTGTTTATACCTCCAGGTGGCTGCTTGAGCCCTTAGTCACCTTCGTTAGGACTTGCCTAGATTAACTAGGTCCCCAGACGGGCAATCTCGGTGTCCGCACTTTGGGCTATGCTCCCCTGACCCCTCAAGCACTAAGTACTTCTGCAGATGTTGCAGTTAGGAAACTTCTGCTGAGAATCAACACTAGTCTTTGTGTTCAGAAACCATCCCCTAACTTCTTGGCAGCCTTTCACACCCTAGTTACCTAGGACAAGACAGGGCAAACGTGCCATTTTTATTCTGTCTTTAGCATGTCTCCAAATTCTACTCTCTCATTCCTCTTGTCCATTTTGCTATCTAGTCTCTCAACAGGAGGTTGGGAGGTCTGGGAAAAAAGGCTATAGAACTACCCGCGGTTTGCCCATCTGCTCAAATAGTTGTGTTTTCTGTATTGCTAGAACTCTAGTGAATCTTGCAGTTTATTGTCTCGAGTTTTTATTCTCTTCGGTTTCTATATGAAGTGTGCGTGTGGGTAAGGTGGGGGTGGAGAGAACCCTGGGGACTTTGAAGCAAAAATCTTTGTCCTTTTTACTCCACATCTCAAGTTATTGCCGAAAGTAAACATGTTGCATCTCACTTCTCTACAAAAATATTCTACCGTGGTAATAAATCTGCTGTGGTGGCACACCTGAAAGCAAAACATGTCATAGATATTTCAATTCTAGACCACCTATAATTACTAGAGCAAGGTGCCCTGTGTTCAGTATTCTTTTAGATGACTATTTATTATACCATTTGAAAAAAACTGGTTTCCATAGCAACCTTGTCTGTGGATAGTTTCAGAATAGCCTTTTACAGCTTCAGAATCATGAATATATTGTATCCATTTGGAAAAAAAAGGAAGCAGAACAGGTTTTACAATTAATTTATATTCACTATCAGGAAGAACTGCGTCTTCCCAAGGCACCTTTCACATGCACAAAATATCATTAACAATAATGCTGTAGTTTGCAGAAGAGAGAGAGAGGGGAGAGGAAAAGAGAAAATGAGAGATTCTTTTCACTTCTCCCAGAAGATGATAGCTGCTCTCTGATGAGGGATTTTTGTTATCTATTTTCTTAAAAAGCATACTATATCTGACTGAAGTATATGCCAAAAAAGATTGTGATGACTCCAATAAGTATTCCCAGAATATGCACGTATGTGGGTGCGTCTGGAAGCTATACACTGTACTTATTTTCCTTTTGATTAATGAGCACTTATTAAGCGTCTTCTAGTAATAAGCACTGTGTGGACCATGCAAGTAAAATAATGAGTATGACGCTGTTACTGCCCTCTGATTACAAAAGACCTGGGAGTGGAGTAGATAGTTTATGGAAAGGAAGATGACGTGATGAGTGCTGACAAGACAGGAGCATGATGCGATCAGAGAGGAGGAGTATCACTCAATCTGAGGGTGAAGGGAAGGCTTCTTGGAAGGGACAATACTATACTGAATTTTAAGGATGAGTAAGAATACTTCATCAGTTAGAAAGGTGGTAGGATGTTTCAAATTGAGGGAACAGTATGAGACAGGATGTAATACATATGGGAAACAAGGCAGAATGGGTGCTATTGCTATCATACGAAGTATCAACAAATTAGCAGATGGGGAAGGCAGATTTTGAAAAGGTAAAGATAAGTATTCATGTGTGATAACTGAATATATATATATATATATACACACACACACACACACACAAACACATACACACACATATCTTTATAGGCTTTTTGAATTGCTACTGGTAATACATGTTTGGCTACATAGTTTAAGGAAATGCTGAGAAATTCTCTTAAGTTCAATGAACTCTTCTTATAAGACTCTTTTTATATGGAAACCAAATATTGACTGTAATAGTTAAGTCCTTTATGTAAAACATCAAAGAAAAGTAGAAATACTATTCTAGCTCCCAGGGTGTCCATAGACTTCCAGGGTGCACTCCTGATGTCCTCACCATCCATTAATGTACGCTACATTCTGCCAGTGGGTGAGACTCTGGGCCCTTCCCTTCAATTCGCAGCCTCCCCCACATCTAAGAAATAAGAGGCAGCAACAAAAAGAAGCTTTGATGTTTATGCTGAAAATTTATATATGCCTGTGTTCCTTGGCATTATCTCAACAGAGAGGTAAAAATAAAAAAGTACAAAATACAAAAGAAAGAGAGAAATAAGAACTTACCCAACAGCTGTAACCGGGACTGCGACCTGAGGGATGACTACCTGTCATCACGAAGGCAATCACTGCCTAGGTCGTTAGAATGAAGCATGAATTCTTCACAAGGGAACACTCTGAGATGACACAAGACTCCATGAACTTTCCCCATTAGAACTGCAGTGTAAAAATTTTCTCTTAACGAATATTTATTTGGCTCTCATTGAATAGATTTGGGAATATTCCTTGCCAGTTTTAAGGTTTACTAGCTTCATTTGAGAATGAAACAACTGAATAGACAACTTATAAATGACATAGAAAAAAATGGAAGATCTAAAGTTCTTATCACCCTTAGTAATTCAAATGTCTTTCCAGTGCATTCCATTTCTTGAGGCTATTCTCTGATTGTGTGCCCTAATTCATTCTTTCTTAGAAAACCATTTTAGCGTCTGTTACCTCCATGAGAACTGTGTCTCTTACTGCTTTATTTAAGATGTCAAGACCCGTCAGTAGCTTCTTTTTTCTTTGACTTACTAATTAGTTCCTTGAATCTTTGAACCATCTCCCTAGAGCTCAAAATTTCTACTTCTCCAATCTAACCTTTCTTTGTCAATTATTTGCTATGGTCTTTATTAGAGTGTCAGTCTTTGGGTGCCTCAAGAATTCTAGTATTGCTCATTACCAGTTAAAACAATAATTGTTTTCACTAAATTTCACTCCCAGCAACTACATTTGAGATATTTTATGAGTTAGGAAGCAGAGAATAGCAAACAAAATAGAAGAAAAATACTCCAGATCAATAACACAAAGTTATCTCTTTGGAAAGCCTCTGTGTCAAATCACACATATAAAATATGTCAACAAATGTGTAAGATATTTTGCATGCTGTATATAAGTAATCCTCAAAATATTGCTGGTGATATTAAGTGGAATCCAAGTTTTTCATTTTGCTTTGTTTTATTATTTTTTAAATGAATGAGGAAACTGCAATGCAGAGAAAATGATTAAATTGCCCTCTCATGCATACTTAATATGTGACCAAGAAAAGATTCAAATAAAGATAATTGAGATTTCAAAGCTTACACTCACACTTCTTGCTATTTTTCACAGCTGCATTACCAGGGTGAGGAAATTTTGCACAAAAAATTCTGGTGGGTTTCTCTTTCTCCTTATGAGATTTTGCTTTAATGAATGCTTGTATTTTTACTATAAGATTTCAGACACACAGCATTTTTCATGGAAGATTTATGCCTTAGGCTCTGAAATGATCTGAGGCCACATTCTTCTCCTTCAGGGTTTGGTTCAAGAGCCATTCCCATGATGACACACTTTGATGTACATTAAATTTATTCTGTCTTTAGTGCTGTTTTCTGATTTCTTTTAACATTGCCACCAGTGCCATTTTAATTAATTGTGCTTGGAAATATTCTCAGGAACGCTCTAGAAAGTGTGCTTCCTCAGATTTAAGTCACATTATTTTCTAGGTCATCACTTATAAAGAATCAGAAGATATGTGTTCTGATACTCGGACTGTCACTAATTAGCTGTGTGATCCCAACCTTGAGGGAAAAAACAAAGGCATTTAACCTCTCGGAAACTTTCTGGCTCCATCTATAAATAGTTACTGAACATGAAAGTGTCTCATTCCTTTCCAACCTGAGTGTTATGTAAATCTATGATACTTTCCTTATACTCAGCCTCCTCTACATGGTGTCACATAATCCTGATCCAAGCCCCGGCCAGTAGTCTGAGGATTTCCCCTAAAGCGCTCAGTCTTCTTCTACATACAGGAGACAGTCTTGTCAGGCTTTTTCACAAATATCAAGCCATTTCCCTTTTCTCAAAATTGTTCCCATCTAAAAAGAGGGGACACTGCCAACAGTATTTACTCTGACGCATCCTAACCCACAGAGTGGATTATTCTGTAGTGGTCAAATAACTAAGGGTGGACAAGTGAGATTTTCTTGACAAAAAAGATTTGGGGTTGAGATTCAGAGAAAAAGTTTGTTTATATAAACATTCTACATGTTCAGGATAGTATTACTTCCTCTCATTTATTCTTGATGACAAGCCACACTTGCCTTCTTGCTATTTCTTAAATATGTCAAGTTTAATGGCGCCTCAGAACTTTTGCACTTGTAAACACCTCTGGCACTTAGGCATTTCCTTAGGCAAATATGTATGAGTTTACTCCTTTTTCAGAGAAGCATTCTTTCACTATCTTATATATACTATCGCTTCTCACTCCATAAAATCCCATCCTGTTCCCATGGTGTTATTTTCTTTTATAGAACTCATAAGCATATTCTTACAGTATTGGTCTCTCTTCTTTATAATTTAAGTTTCATGAAAGGGGATAGCACCCTCCCCCTCCCTTGTGGTTTGCCTGTATCATCTTAGTAAATAATAACTCTATTAAAACCTCCACAATACCCACCCAATCTCTACCAAAATCCTGATTGATGTGGTTGGTACTTCAATTCTTCTATCATGGAATCTCTTTGAATACTTAAAGTCAACTTGTAGAGAAAATTATTGAGATGCTCAAATGTTGAATCCAAGCTTTCTTGCAAGTGATTCTGTATGGGGGAAAAAAAAAACACTGATTAAAAATGATGTTCCTCTTCTAGATTAAGTTCTTTCAGAATCTACTGCCACACATTATTTCTCAAATTTGTGCTGATCTAAGTTAATAATTCCACCCAATTTTTAGTGTGGAAACCTTTGTCTTCAAATTTGAAAGCAGTATCTTGCCTTTGCAGCTGCTCACCTCACAACTGTGGTTTTCCACAAAACGAGAAAGGGTTTGAATCTGTAAGCAAAACAAGGTGGGGAGAACAAATACCCATCTACCAGCTAGAGGAATGCACAGATGTATCAGGTGTATTAAAGTTGACAGCATATATAGCAGCTGAACCACTAATCATTAGACTGTCCACATTGCTGGGTAATGAGAAAGCAGATCTTTTCCTCTCTTCCCACTCTGAAGGACAGTATCCAAGGCAGGAGGTCTGGAGACTTGTGCTGTGAGTGTCTCCCAAACCACATGTGCTGTGACTGGCCTAATATACACTCAATACAATGATAACTTCTCTCTGTCTCTATTTATTTTTCTTTCTCTGAGATTGGAGAAATAAAACTGAGATTGCAGAAATAAAGCTAAGTAACTGAGCAAAGATCAAAAGTCATAAAAATATCTACCAAGTTAGCCTGTCACGTGATGAGGGGAAAGGATGCTCTGAGCCTCAAGAAACTTCTGTGGTTTGGTAGGGAAGAGGGAAATGGAGTTGGGATGGGTAATCATTATCATTTTAATCCTTTCATACTTGTCTTTCAGTACAGTCTCCTCCCTCATCCTCTTGTAGTTATAATAAAAAGCTTATTTATTTTTTTGATTCTCCAGGTGGGTAAAGTACAAATGATATTTAAAAGTTAAATTACAGCAAACTTACCTTAGAATTTATTCTACTATATGTGTTATCAATTTGGTTGCTGACTATATACTAAGACCTCTGCCCTAAATAAATAACACCCTCATTTAGCATTTCCTTGAACACTCAGCTGATAAAAACAAAACAATGAGAAAAACAATAGAAAAACTGATAAGGAATTTAACATTTCTTGTGGTTAATAGGCCCTTTCTCACAGGTAAAACAACCATAAAATTTAGATTGTAACATACAAAAATTCCTAAAAATAAGAGATATGAATGGTCACTACTACTCCAGCCCCAGCAGAGTCCACCTCATTGGCAGCATCAGCCTATGTCTTCTACAATTCGAGTTCCAGTTCTCTTAGGTGGGCCCAGGAACCAGTAGCTAGAGCTCAGAATTCTTGTGCTGGTTAAGCATGCCTCTACTTGAAAATTATGCAAAGCCTTATAACTAAACCACACATTCATAACTTTCTAAAAGAGTTCCATTTTCAAAGTCTGTGAAGAGTTCTGAAATGATCTTACACATGTATCTTTGTGATTTGTGTTCTAAATCTCTCAGTTACTAAAATACAAATTCCCTCAAAATATTTGTGTTTCATTTAAGGTTATAAATTTTACTTTGAGCTATATTTCATCTGCATTCCCATTAATTTCTATTTCTGTTTTGAATTAGTCTCCAAAGATGCATGTTTCTTGGTAAATATTCTTTAAGTATTTTACTGAATCAAAAGTTTAAAGTCATAGCAGAGTTTCTATAGAATTGGTAAGCTCTAAGATATTTATGAAATTTCTCTTTTTGATTTTACAATATCACAGAAAAATTTTAAACTAATTGCTATTCTAGCATTTGTAAGTTTAAAATACATATCCCGAATTTAAAAGTCCCTTACACACAGGACACAAATCAACTTCTCAATTAGCATATGTTTAAACATTTTTTCTGATTATAAAATAATATATACTCATTACATAAAATTTAGGAAATAAAAGCATAATTGAAAAAATAAAAGCATGCTTAGTCTTATATGAAACTTTTTGTTTTAACTGATTTTCTTTTAAGCAGCAAAATGTCCACACAAGATGGCAGTGCAGGTGGCCAGGGCTGACGGTTGAGAAGTGAAGCATGGATTAAAGCAGAAAAAACACAAAGACAGAAACAGTGGAGAAACTCCAAGCATGGAGCTGGTGCAGAGCCACACAAATCTGACCTTCAAGTATTTAGGAAATACTCTTGGGAATAGGACTCCCACAGAAATATTAAATGAAGTAAAAGTTTCCAAGAAGCCATGTCAGCCTCAGACATGGACTTCAGTTGTAACCAATAAATTAACTTCTTTTTAATCCACATTCTGGGAAATACTAAGGAATATTTTATTTTCACACAAAATATTAATTTGTCTTTGAATGGAATAAACCGGGGAAAGAGATGCCAAAACACCTCATCATAAGTGGGTACCTTCTGGTGAATTTAAATTTGATTCCCTCAGAGATCGCTCAGAAATCCAATTGTTGATTTCTGCCAACCCCCACAGTTCCTGAAATTAAAATGATATTATTAACAATAACAATAATATATAATAATAATTGAAACTATATTTCCTGTACTGTGAAACCTCAGTGTCTGTTGAGTTGCTCCTTGCTGCTATAGGTACAGACAGGAATTACCTTTCTACAGCTTCTGAGACTGAGTGACTTCAATTATAATTCAGCTATATTCCTTTCTTTTAGAAGACTCCTTTATTAGGGATGGCAGACGCTTATCTCTTTTGTCAGAGAAACATACATAACTTTGTTCTTCAATCCTTTACTATCTAAAAACTTTAATTATTTTTCTACTCAGTTTTTCTTAACAGCTTCCCAAACATGTTTAGGTAAAGAAATAGTTCTGTGTACCTAGCTAACAAGAAAGATGTCATCTTATCTTGTTCAAATCATGCTCACATAGGGAAGTGCAGGATTGACTCTTCTCTACCTAATTAGCTTTATTTGTGTTTTCAAATTTACTATTCTTGTAAGTCAATTTATGATTTCAGTATGACATAACTAGTTTGTGAATGACTACAGTTTAAAAATATTTTGTCTTCTTGAATAATTAAGTTGCAAGATATTTCATCATCAATTAATACAGGGCTCTGGAAGAGATATTTACAATTCACAATTCATAGTCACAATTCTTCATAGCAGTCTCCTGCACATTAAAACTTAGAGACCAGTTATTGTGAGTTCTATAAAAGACACTTCCCTTTTATGTCTGACAACACAGGAGTATGTTACAGTGGTAGAAACGAGTAGATTCAAACTGATATTAAAATACCTCGAAGGGAATATCTGATTAGACTGATGTAGATTGACCAATGAAGATTATTATTCTGTAATATAAAAGTAATTCAATTAAGTATCTTCTTGCACTACTGGCACCACAAATCCTACTTTGGAATAATTAAATTGAAGAATAAAAGAAGTAAAAAGATAGATCAGCAGAAGATTTTCGACACTACAGGGACAAATGAAAAAGAAAAATTACAACAGCATGAAAAGGATATCTGAGGAAAGAATCAACTTCAAATTGTGGGAGCCCATGATTGGGTAACAAATTGTAACAGACCCCAGCCGCTTCTGGGGTGGTTGTCTGCTTTAAAATATCTATAAGAATGTATATTATTCCCCTCTCCCCATGACTTCCTTAAAGGTAAACTGTAGGCCCCCAAAGGAATGAGTCTTGGGCTGGAATGATAAACAATTTATAAAAAGCTGCAGACTCAGAGGTGAAAAGGCTGGTTAGCCAATGACGGGTAAGACCCCCAGAGGGGGGCAACCTAAGACAGGCACAGCCGCCTGAGTCCAAGAAAAATGTTAAAGCAGCTGCTTCTCAGACGTTTTGCCATGATAAGCTGTAAGGCTCGCTGATGTCAACACAAATATGACTTGTTAAAACCTAGAGGGCCTTCTGACCTTGAGCCAGACTCTACAATCTAAATCCCACCCTGTCTTTCCCTAAATTCCTGCATTCCATCACACAATGGTCAGTGATTTCCTAAATTCTTGCATTCCATTTCACAATGGTCAATGATTTCTCCTTTGATTGTAGACAATAAATGTGGGAGCAATTGAGAAGTTCCGGGGTGTTGGCTCCCTACTCCCTCTCGCTCTCTTGACTTTTTCCACAGAGTCTTGAGTAATTCATTCCTTTTTGGTGGGACTTCTGCTGGTCAGAACCCACGACTGGTGACGAACCCACACAAATTAAGACAGATTTATTTTTTAAATTAAAGTGCCTGACCATAGAATTTCCTTGATAAACAGACATTTGTACATTTCCTTCTTACAGTTGTAATGTTCTTCATTATTATTTTATTTTATTTGAAATCCAAAGTTTTAAAATGCTTATCATAACAAAAGCCTGTCTTCCAATTTCCTTTTTTTTTTTTGAACAACAACAAACTCAAAAAAGTGGATCTGAGAAAGGAAGGCATTTTTTTTCCTGAGTCCATATTCTTATGAAACAATAAAGGAAAATGTATTATTTTAGCAAGATTCATTTTGTAAGAATGCTGCTTCATGGTTCATAGACAAAAAGCAATACAAATAGCAAATGAAAGGCTTTGCAGGATGGAATATCAACTTTTCCTACTATTTCTTTAGTACATTTTGCTACTTCTAGCATGTAAGATCCCTGTTTGCCAAAAAACTTCACAAACTAGAAACTAAATCATGATTTTAAAATGATAAAAATATAAGATGGCTTTAGTAGTAATCTATTACCATGGGATTAAATCCAGAGAAGTTTCACAGGTGTTTTCAAAAGAATATGTTAGGTAACTATCTCATAATAAGTTTATAACTCATGCCTTGTAATTTATAATCAAATCATTCTGAACTTTATTAAATAAAAATAATAATACAATGGAATCATTGGTAGGTAATATATCATTTAGAAATCTAACCTCTAAATAGCTTGTTTCTTGAGAGAATATTCAAGATATTTAATGTCACATTTACTACTATTGAAAAGTTCATGCAATTCATCTTGCATTAATTTAAAAATATGTACATATAATTTAATGAAGATAGTACACATGAGTTTGTGGATTACTTTTGACTAATATTGAAAATAATTAGTATGTGATTTATTGCTAGTTGATATGTGATTTGGTATGATTATACATGCAAAGAAGTTTACAAATCTGAGTTTTTCCTTTAACATTTTCCTGCTTTTTAAAAACTACACCCCATGCTCTGTGATGTTATATTTTTTCCCGAGTTTTTGAGTAAAATCTTCAGCCAATCATTCTGAAAATTGTTTTTATAATTTTCAGCATTACTGTCAATGTTATTTCTATTCATGTAAGTTGTAAATAAGCACGTATTTCCTCAAATACATATTTTCTAAGAGATGTGTTATGAAGAGATGTGGCACTCATGAGAAATTGTTACCTTGGTGAGAAGCGGCAGGCTGTGTGGATGGAGGAGTGAGTTGCCTGCTCAGTAGCTCTGAACTGGCGGCTTGGAAAAGCAGTTTGGCACAGAGATTCTTTCCATCCACCTGTCAGGAAGCTTGTCTGCAACGGGCCACATGAGGACTCAGGCCTTTAAATCTCCAGCTTTTGCCTCCATTATCACAGGGAAGTAATAGTTGTGAGCACAGAGCAAACTCTCAGGAGTGAAGCCCTCAGAAGTGAGCTCTGCAGCATCTGCCCCCAGAGATCGCTCATCTCAGAGGGACATTTTGCAGAACACAGAAGGAACCAGACTCTGGCAGAAGGTAGGCACGTGACAGCCAAGACAGGGATGATGTTTTAGGAAGGCATATGAAAAAGTACTCAATGGAAGAAAAGTAAAGAATGCTGAAGAATTGTAAGTAAAGGATATGAAAGTGGAAAATATTTCATAAGAGAGACAAAGAACTGAATGAAGGATAAAAAGAAATAAAAACATGAAGTATAATCAAAAGTGTGAATTAGAAATAGAAATAGGTGATGATTAGGTGAAATGTAATAAAATTGTGCACTAAAAATAAGAATGAGTGACAGTTACTCATTTACGTTGCCTTATTTTGATAAACTCCTTTGCTTTACCTAATTAGATATAGATTCAGGGAAATATTTTCATTATTACTTGCTATTGTTTTATCCTAATTAATTGAAATATTGTTAATTTATTTCCTTTAATTTTGTGAATAACAATTGCTAGCACTTAATGATAACATTATAGATTAGACATTTTTTATATGCTTCATATGTAATAGCTCACAAAGCAATGTATGTATTTATCACACCATCCCATGAAGCAGACATCAAAATTAATTCATATTTTACAGATGAGGAAACTAAGGTCTTGACAAATCAAGTAAGTTCGCCAAATATCATAAACTTGTAAAGGTCTATACCAGAGTTTTCCCTGGAAATTTGGCTTCAGAGACAATGTTCTTAACACATATTCCATGATAACCTTAAAATAACAGTCTGTCTCTAGAGAAACAGTCTATAATTTTCTTGTCACTATCTCTTTTTAAAATAGTTAACTAGTTTTTCACCAAGTTTAAAATGACAAACACTATCCCCAAATATATATTTTACATTTTGACTATTATATGGCAAAAATCAGAGAAAGATAGGTAGTATTTTTCACTGAGAAGCTAACCAAAGCCTTAAGATTAAGTAATGTTAAGTATTAACATGGCTTGAATTGGAATAAATGGATTTTAAGTGGACATTTCAGATTATTTTCTTATGAAGTCCATTGCTAATAATAATTCCCAGTGACTATAAACTAGATCCTTTTAAAACGTTTATAAAGAATTCTAAGTGTCATACACATTAGCAAGTACTAGTTTTTTTTCACTTTTTACTAATTTTGACTAGATTCTAAAGAGGAAAGGCATGGTTTTTTGTTTGTTTACTTGTTCACTTGTTTTGAATAACTATTATCTGAAAAAATTGTCATCATAGCAGACGTTTCAAAAAATTGCTCAGTCTGTGTAGTGTGTTCAAAATGTTTTGTTTTCTTTAACAGGGGGACTTTTTGAGCTACGACCATGTGGTATCATTTATAAAAATCCATCTTAATTATTTCGTAACTTTTTTATTTTTATGTAATTTTAAACTTATAGAAAAATTGGCAAAACAGTACAAAGAATCCCATATAACTGTCCTGAGTCAAGATTTGTTTAAATTTTGCCTCATTTGCTTTAGTGTTTTATATACACACACTTACAGGCACACACATGTGTATATATTATATACATTTGTATATGTTGTACACATGTATAAAAATATTTTTCTGAATTTTTTGAGAGAAAGTGTAAATATATCCCTTTACCTTTAAATTTTTCAGTGAATATTTCCTAAATAAAAGGAACATTCTGTTACCTAACCATATACAGTTATCAAAATCAGACAACTTAAAAATAATATAGCACTATTATCAAATCGAAAGTCCACAGGCAAATTTCATCAAGTTTTCCAGCTCAGTATTCAAACCAGAATCACATTTTTCATTGAGTTGTCATAACTCTTTAGTCTCTTTTACTCAGAAGCAATCTCTTAACCTTTCTTTGTATTTCTTGAAAATGACTTTTTTGAAGAGAAATGGTCAATTATTTTACAGAATAATATCAGGTTATTCTGCTGTTTCTTCACGATTAAAATTAGGTCATGTGTTTTTGGCAAGAAGATCACTGAAGGAATACAGTTTCCTCAGTGTATCTTCTCAGGAGGATGTAGTTTTGTTCCAAAATTGATGCTGCTGACTTAGGTAACTCTGATAATCTAAAAATTCCATGTTTCACCATTATAAAGGTCTTGTGTTTTTTTTCTTTTTCAATTATAAGTATTTTATTGAGAGATACTTTGAGACTATACATATATCCTGTTCTTCACCAAACTTTTACTCGCTAGCTTTAACATCATTTATTTAGTCCATTAACCCTATGATTATTAGCTAAATGTGTGTTCTAAGGAAGATCTTTCTTCCTTAGAAGAATAATTAAGTACTTAACTTAACACTCATATTGTCCTAGATTTGGCCAGCACCTGTCCCTTTAATTGGCTTCTGTGTCTATTTCACATATCCCTATGATTCTTTAAGCACAATAAAATATACTGGGCTCATCTTGTACTTTGCCTCAGCCATATAATTATCCATGGGCCCTGGTTACTTTTGTGAATGGTTTTTAGGAAACAAGATCTGGGCGCTAGGTATATTTAATACAGCTGGTATTCCTTTGTCCCTAAGTACTATCAATGGAAAGAAGTGAAATCTGTACAGGTGAAATTTATGTCTGTCTGTCTGTCTGTCTGTCTATCTATCTATATCTGTGTATCATCTGCCTACCTATCTGTCTGCAGAGGGAACCAGTTCTCTTTACTTATAGTAGTTACATTCTGTAAAGTGGCCACAAACACTGATTTAGTGAATACTCAGTCCATGTTCTTAGGAGAAGTACAGGATTAGTTTCCTACAAGCCTCTGGTTACAGCGCTTCCAACCACTGATTGGTATATAACCTTGTTAATATGTGTTTCTGTTTAAAAACACATTATTTATATATATTTCTTACAAAGAATCAATTTTATATGTCTTTGTTTATACTAAACTCTAGTCATGAAGAATGTAACATTTTCCTAACCATGGTAACAGTTTCTTCGGCTTTTGGCCTCACAACACCTTGCACCAAGCTTTCTTTATCACTCATCTCATAAATCCACAGATTTAACTGGTCTGTCTTTTACATAACTTTACTACATGCTACGTATTTAGTGCTTTCCAGAGATGTTTCAGGTACAGATTGGCAAATTTCCTTTCCTTTTTCTGAATGTACCCTATTGTTGATTCATTAACATTGAACCCACAGCCAGCAGCACTAAAACCTGTGTGTGAGAAAAGCTTATTTAACACATGTATGTTCTGCATAATGCATATCACAGGTTTCTTGTTCTCAGGTACAATACACAGCACTGCAGCAGTACACATGGGGGTAATTCTAAACAGTAAAGTCACCAATGGAAAACACACAAATATGAAAAAAAAAATAGCACTGAATGACACTTGTATATAGCACGAGAGCTGAAACAAGAAGGCAGATTTCCCTTGTTCATCCTCAATGGGAACAGGTGCCTTAGTCAACTCCAGTGTTTCAACCACCTGCACATGTTTGCAAGTGACTATAAAAGCACTGTGACTATTGATTTGGGGATTGAAAATATATTTTGAAAGTAGATGAATTGACAAATATGGAATCCATGAATAATGAGAATTAATTGACTGCATATTATAAAATATTAAGCATATGAAATAAGCATATATGAAATATACAAAATATACACACAAATATTTAGTGTATATATAATACATAAAATATTTAAAATATATTAATACATAAAATAAAATATTGATAATACATATTATATAAAAATATATATGATGCATTTGGAGGGATACACACACACATACAAGCACTTATATATATCTATGTTTATATTTCTCTCTAAATTTCTCTCTCTCTGAATTTCCATACATGCATATAGATACATAGGTAGATACATAGATGTAGATATAGATACAGATAGATATAGATATACAATTGACCCTTGAACAATGCATGGGTCCACCTATACACGGATATTTTTCAGTAGTACATACTACACTACTACAAATCCATGGATGCAGAGGTACCTCAGATACAGAAGGTTGACTACAAATTATACTCAAATTAAGCCCCATGTTGTTCAAAGGTCAGCTGTGGAGATACAGACAGAGATAGAGTATATGTCATATTAATACCTTCAATTCCAATCCAACACCAGAGGAGACATTCTAGTCTTCCCTCTTTCTGTTTGCAAATTTCTTTCCAAATGTATGAAATATGGCTCCTACTATCTTCAATATATTCATTCATGTACTCAAGTCTAAAATACAGTGAAAGTAGTTTCACTATTGCTAACGTAAAATATTGCACCAAGCAAACCTACTTGCTAGTATTAATATCCATCTAAAATTTTATATTAGATACATTCATATAAATTTATTTATTTATTTATTTATTTATTTATTTATTTATTTAATATAAATTTAAATGACCAAACATGGACATTTAAAGTGAGTATTCCAAGTACGTGAAAAAAGCAAACATTTGCTAATTCTTAAAGTTTTGGATTCACACTATGCACTTCCTAATAGTCTTTTACATCTAAGCACTTCTGAAATTAAAAAATTAATAATAAAATAAAGATAACTTTGAACAGTAATTCCTAAAAAGACTTAAAGTCTTTTTAAATTGGTGTTGAAATGACAAAACAGGATGTTAATATAGCTAATGTAAGTGTTAATACTATCAGATGTTAAAAGGTTAGCCATAAAAAGGAGGAAAAGAAAATCTTGAAACTAACAATATCCTTACCTTAACAAGAAAAATTTAGGTTTATATTTTCTTTAAAATAAAACACATTTATTTCCTTCTGAAATAAAATGGAATATTTAACCATCAAGAAAAACTTAGAAAAAAATTTTATAAACCTCCTCCCAGTCATAGTTACTCATCACTAACATGTAAACTTGCAGCTTATTGACAAGGGGCATGAATTCTAAAATCATACTGGATTCATATTTTCAACACTACCATTTGCTAGTAATATGTTAGGCTTATTATTTAATCACAACAAATCATGATTTTATAAAATAGGAAGTTTCATTATCTCAATCTTCTAATTGTATTAAGAACTTATTTTTAATATACCACAAAATACATTTTACTCATAGTAGTACTCAATAAAAGGCAGCTTTTAATATATAAAACCATGATTTTACTGTGTATATAGTATTACATCCTGGATTTTTTGCTCATTGTTCTATGTTAAACATTTCCTCTAGTCATGGAAAACATTTGAAGCATGAGTTTTAGTGGCTTCTTAATATTCTAGTATATGTATGTGTTATAATTTATTCAATTACTGTCATTATTGGGGAATATATATTTTTAAAATATTATAGTGATTCAATGTACAACCTAGTCTATTCATTCTTTCTCATTCCATGAATATCTAATGACTTGCTATGTGTACGGAGTGTGGTGCTAGGTGTACAATGTATGTAAAAAGTGGGTGAAAGATTTGTACACTGAAAACTACTAAGTATTTCTGAAAGAAATTAAAGACCTAAGTATTTTCAATTTGGAAAGACATCCTATATTTATGGATTGGGAGATTTAAAGTTAAGATGACAGTATACCCCAAAGAAATCCATATATTCAATGTAGTATTTATCAAAATTCCAGTAACATCTTTTGCAGGAATAAAAAAAATCCTCAAAATCAAATGGAATTGCAAGGGTCCAAAACAACATTAAAAAATAAAAACAGTAGTAGGAATCCCATTTACCAATTTTAGAACTTACTACAGAATTAGAGTAATTAGAAGAGTGATGTACAGACACAGAGAGAAACATGTAATAGAGGCATTAAGAGACTGATGTAATAAGAATTGAAAATTCGGAAATTAACCCCATCTCACTCTATGTACAAAAATTAACACAAAATAGATCAATGACCTTAATATAAGAGCTAAAACCATAAAGCTGTTAGAAGAAAACATGGAGGTAATAATGCATAATTTCAGATTTGGCAATGGATTTTCAGATTTGATACTAAAAGCATGAGCAGCAAAAGAAAAACTAGTACATTAGATGGCATTCAAATTGAAAACATTTGTGCATCAATGAACATTATCAAGAATTTGAAGAGACAACCCAAATAATGGATAAAAATATCTGCAAATTGTATTTGATAGCAATTTAATATCCACAATATATGAATAACATTACAGCCCAATAACAAAAAGACAAATATCCAACTAAAATTGGGAAAAATGTCTTAAATAGACATTTCCTCCCCCAAATTGTATATTTATATATTATATAAATGTTTCACATATATATGTATATGTATATACATACACTCAAAAATGGTCAGTCAGCACATGAAAGATGTTTAACACCATTGGTCATTAAAGAAATGCAAATCCATACCATCATGAGATATCACTTCACACTCACTGTGAGGATTGGTGAGGATACAGAGAATTTGGAACCCCTGTGCATTTAATTCCTATTGCTGGTAGGAATATAAAACGTGCAGATACCATGACACACAGTTAGACTGGTGGTTCTTTAATGAGCTAAACATGGAATTTACCATATGACCTGCAATTCCACTCCAAGGTATGTGCCCAAGAGAAATGCAAACATATGTCCACCTAAAAATATGTATACAAATGTCTATAGAAGCATTATTCATAATAATAAAAGGGTAAAACAACCTGTATATCTGGATAAGCAGATTTTTGGCATATACACACAGCGAACTATTATTCAGTCATAAAAAAACATAATGCCAATACATGTTACAGCTTGGATGAACCTTGAAAATATTATGCTAAGTGAAAGAAGCCAGACAAAAAAGCTCACAAATTTTATGATTTTTTTAACGAGCTATCACTAGAAAATGCAAATCCATAGAAAGAGAAGCAGATTATAGGTTACTGGGGGAAGGGGGAGGGGAGAGTGAGAAGTAACTATTTAATGGGTACAAGGTGTTTTTATAGGGTGATAGAAAAGTTGAAACTAAAGAGGGTTGATAATTATATGACATTGTAAATACACTAAATACTACTAAATTGCACTTTAAAATGATTAATTGGATGCTATGTGAATTTCACCTGATTTAAAAATACACATCTCTATCTTTCTATATATCTATTTATCTATACCTTCACCTGTGAAGGTAATCTGTACATCTTTTCCATGCATACACACACACACACACACACACACCCTCTTGAAACTCCTGCCCTCAGTGTCCTAGTTTAAGAACTATTATCTTTTGCCTTCAATACAATAATCATTAATTATTCTTCATGAATCTTTTTCTGTTCTCTTGAAGTTTGTATTCCTCAGCTTCTGCCAGAGTGACAAAGTGTCTTCAGTCCTTTAAGATCTCTTTAGTACGTAGAGGATGGTTTAATTGGTTAAAAAGACTTGCCTTTCAAGATGAGAAATTTAGCCATCTCCTGTCTTCTTCTTATCATTTTCTCCTTTATAATTTATAGTTCTTCAGCACCAAGTAATTGGTGGTATCCAGATGATACATCATATCCTTTGATATCTCTGACTTTGGTGACAATGATTCTTCTTGAATTTCCTTTCCATCCCTTGCCTTCTAATAATCAGCTCATTCCCCCACCTCTTTCCTCTCAAAATTGTTTAGATGCCCCTCTTTTTATTCCTGTAATCCCTATGTTTAGCTGTACTATTGCATTTTATACATTCTGTAGAAATTACATTTTCAAATGTCTGCTCCCCCCCTAGGCAATAAAGTCCTAAATTGTAGGGTTTATTTTAATCATTGCATGCATGTAGCACTTAGACTCTCAAATTAAGTTGTTGAAGTACCTTGTTCATTATCCTGGGTTTACACATTTATTTTCTTAGTTTTACATCTGTGTATTTTACCATCTTGTATATTTCTTTGTTGACTCCTGCAGACTTTGAGTTTCTATTGATTAAACCTTTCTTTAAAAATCTCAACAACCAGGATTATACATATTGTTTGAAGATCAGAAATTACATTAGAATCACATACTCATAATTACCCAGCATCACACACCTGCCTAATTCTTTACAAATGAGTCTGGCGAACCTTGTTCTTTGATGAAGTACAAGGTTATAGCTCTTATTAACATTGCCAGGATTTTGAAGGCTGTTCTTGACCCTTATTACACTATCTCCCAGGCCTTCTGACGAATAACTGAAACCTGGGAAATGGAAATCTCCCCTTCAGAGTTCCTCAGAGTTAGTCTTACCCCCCAAATCCTGCACAAGGTACCACTTTTGCCTCAATTACAGTGACTTTCTCAGATTTGAGAATAGTAGGGACACAGTTTAAAAAAAGTTACAATAAAGTAGCAGCTTTCTGTCTACGTGGTTTATTTTTACTAGTTTTAAAAAACTAGTAAAACAGATTAGTTTCATAAATACAAATGAATTCTAATGCATGAATATATCTTCCTGTAAAATCAACATTGTCAGAAAAAGTTGTCATTGTTGACAATATATACAAAATAAGAGCAAGTTGTTTATCTACTGCCCAAGCAAGGAATGTGTATGAATTTTTATAAGAACCTATAATTACTCAGAATGAATGAATAAAAATAGTGGCATGCTCTTGAAAATGTCAGTACTCTTAACACTTAAGTCTGTAAATTCTACAGAACTGTTAGTGCCTCAGCTCTGACATTAAAAAAAATCAGTTTATGAGAAGTTAGAAAATCTGCTTTTTACACTAGTTATAATTACATATTTACCTGCTAAGATTGTCAGATTCCCTGAGGAACAGTTCTAGTATTGCAGGTTATAGAGAGGGTGAAGATGCTGTTAGAGAATTAAAAAACAAATTGAAGGTGTTTTCTAAACCTTCAAATATTCCTGACAAAAAATAATACATTAAGCTGAATAATTCTGAGTCTGGAACCACTAGTTTTGATATCATGTCAGAATTCATTTTTCCCCTTGAGTGTATGCTGAGGTTTTTCAAAATGCAACATATATTCAGACCCAGGTAACTGTAAGGTCTAACTTTGTAAAGCCAAATAAGGGTCAAGAGGAATACTAGAATTTCAGGTTTTATCTTTCAAAGATAAATAATAAATAAATAATTAATATTCTTGGGAAACATGTTCTGAAATGCTTTATACTGTATATTGTTATGGCATAAAGAGCCTGTTGTAGCAGGACTGTTTTCAGAAGAAGGGTTTTTTTGTTTTGTTTTGGGTTTTGTTTCTTTTCACTTGCCTTCTTTTATACCACAGAGTCTTTCCGTTTGGCACTCTCCCTCAGTCCTTCCATGGCACATTCCCAAAACAGGTGTTTTAATTTCAAAGTGTAGCATTCTTACCATTGCACCGTACCAATTCTTTCCTTTTAAAAAAAAAAAATGTCCTTAGAGAAGCATCCATAACAGAAAAGGGATTCTAACATTTCTGCTTAAAGTTCAATCTACACTAACTTAGAAAGCCAGAAAAAAGGTAGGCATTCTGCCCTTGCAGTCAGAAACCGGTAATAAGCATGTTTACAAGAACCTTTGCTTTTTTTCCTAATAGGTAAGGTGTGGGTGGGATACTTTAGCAGGATCAGCAAGGTTTCTGGGTTTGTCCTTAAGTACCCATTTCCACAAATTTGACTTTATTAATACAATTTTAGGTAATCTTGATGTCACACTATCATATATATGTATATTTATATATATATATCTTTAGTGAGCAATCAGATTTCAATTTCAAATTGAGGCATAAGTAACTGCCAAGTAGACTACAAATTTCATGCAAATTTTGTTTGGTAATTTTTTCTTTTTTGTAATACTTAAATGTATGGAAAAGCAAAGAGCGCAAAGAGTACCTATATCCCTTTCAATAAGATTTAGCAACTGTTAATATTTTGCTACATTTGATCTATCTAGTTATGCTTTCACTGAAGTAAGGTATAATTATAAAACATATCATATCAGACATAAATAATTCAGTTGGCATCTGTACAAAATAAGATAATTTTCCTAATATTACCAGTATGCCATCAGATCTAACAAAATAAATAATTTCCTAATGATCTAATATCTGGTCCTAGTCACATTTATTTACCCAGTTTACCAAATATGTTTTATACTGCTTTCATTGAGCCAATACCCATCAAGAGCCATGCATTCCCTTTGGTTGGTATATCTTTTAAGTCACTTCAATCTAAAAGACAACACCCTTGTAAACACACACTCATGGTCACACATGCACACCCTTTATTTCCTCTATGGCGCTAACTTGTAGAAGGGCTCCTAGAAAGACCTACCTTCTGAATTTGTTTCAGTGTTTTTACATTAATTGTTCATGCATCAGCTGAATTACTGTAAACAAAAAGTTGGATCTAAGAGATTGAGTAGATTCAGGTTAAATAATCTTTGCAAATACACCTCAGCAGTGGAGCTATGAACTTCATTTTGGAAGATATCAGGAAGTATATAATATCTGGTTGAGTGATTGTAAGACTAACCACTGACTATAGGTAAGGTAATAAAGCTGGCTCCATCCATTGGGAAGTGTTACTTTGGTACAACACAAATGCATCTTATCAATCTTTCAGCTAATGGTTTAGGATCAATGATGATCATTGTCTAAATCAATCATCATATTGGAAATTATAAAATGGTGATCTTCTAATTCTATCATTCTTTCTTAATTTAATTGTCATTCTTCTGTTAAAAAGATCTTTCTGGGAGGAAGGTCAAGTAGGTGTAGAGGATTAGGAGGTAGAAACAACAATGTATAAAATAAATAAGTTACAAGGATATGTTGTACAGCACAGAGAATATAACCAATATGTTATAATAATGATAAATGGAGTAAAATCTATAAAAATGATGAATCACTATGTTGTACACCTGAAACCAATATAATATCTTATATCAACTATTCCTCAATGAAATACAATTTTTCTCTGACCAACCAAGACTATTCATTTTCTACTGCAAAGCAGTAGAAGGTAAGACTTAGCAGTAAAAGATAGACTTAAGGCTTAAATCTTTCCTTTTAAATATTAATTTTGAAATTAAGTAGTTTGTATTTTTAGAATTACTTAAAATTGTTGAAAATAGGCTTTTTTTTTCTATTTTGAGTTTATTAAAGACAAGTGGATTTTTACACATGAAATGTGTTTCTATAGTAGTCTTTTCTTGTGTGCTACTCAAAAATTCACCGTATGTCTGTACACCGAACTTTAAACTGGCTACTTTGTCCTTTTGATATATCTCCACTCATTTCCTTATTTTATGGTAAAACAGAGTGTTTCAGACTCACATTATTACTTTCTTACTCCAGACCTGGAATCAGACTTTTCTTGAATTAACCCTACTCCTTTTAAGATCAAATGATACTTAACAACCAAATTCTGGGAACTAGAGATATACATTGCTATTAGTACCATTGCTCGCAGAGACCTTAAGGAAACAGAACCAGAAAAAAGATATAAATTATATATTTATATAAAATTTTATATATAATATGTATCTCATATTCAAAATTATAATGAAACTTGTACATAATTGTTTTCTTTCTTACACAAAAATTATTGATTACTTACAATCATTTATTAATTTTACAGTAAATATAAATTCTTAGTTCTCCTTTAAACATCTTTACAAGCAAAGGCTACCGACTCTTTAGAAATCCACAGTAAATAATCCTCCTAGAATTTATTAGCTCTTGTATGTTAATTTTTTATTAAACATCTTTAACACAAAAGCTATAACACTCAGATTACTGAGAAAGCCAGATTTTATGTGTTAGTGCCTTGTTAAGTCTTTTTTTCTAAAACTGGACAGCATGGTTTGCATTAATTCCCTCACCATCTTTTTTCTACTCAATTTGAAATGTGAGTCATTAGGAGAAAAGATTTTCCTACATCATTGTAAATTCCCTGGAGTTCAGGCTTGGGCGAGGCTAATAATAAATATACTCAATGTGAATTATGACAGGAAAAGCAATTGGTAACCTTGTCCCTTATTGAATGTCAGACAGGCTTTAAGTAAAATTCCCAGTTGGTTCTTATTTACAGCTATCTCATCCACTGTTCCTTCTCACCAACACCACTGAAATCATGGAATAGAATTTTGAACAGATAAACCCACAGATGTACAAGAAAGTTGTGAGATCATATCTTTTCTCATAAAAGAAGGAGAAAAAGTTTAATGAGAAAATGAACTATTCCTATCTTTTTTTTTTATTATTTTCTGGTTAACTAATTTATCTTGTAGAAAGTTGTATTTAAAACTGTTAGAAAGATATAGTAAGTACCATCGTTGTAAATATTAGTATTATTACACCTCAGATTGCTTTTAGCATGCTTAATGCAGCATTATTAGACAAATTAAAATTAGAATGATAGAAACTGAATTATTTGTAGAGTTTGAGGTTTTCTGACAATGGTTACTATAGCAAATAACCTATTTAAATATGCTTTATAGAGTTAAAAATAGATAAATTAAAAACTCAAAAGTATTTTTGTATTGAAACATGATAATATAAAATATTTAAACTATTTTATAACAATTATCTATACTTGTGAATTTATAGAACTCAATAATTTAATTAGGATTTTAGTTGGTATTAAATATTTAGTGAAAACAGTTTTAGAAAAGAAGTATAGATTGTAAAAGAAAACTAATCTATTATGGCTCCTTATTTGAAATCATTTTGTCTTTTGATGTTCATTTTGTACAATCTTAACTTTTAATTGGTGTATATAATTAATGCAGCATATGCCACCTTTATCATTCTGGAACTTTAACTCGTATTAGGAGCAGACAGACCTTCAAAACAAAATTTTGATATTTAGTTGTTAAGATACTTGAGGAGTGTGTAGGTAACTTACTTGTAAGGGGTGATGGGGCACTGATAATCTGTGCACTAAGTCTCATGATAGTAGGTGATTACAAATGTTGTGACTTGGGAGACTGGTTTTGAAGATCCTTGAGAGTATATACAAGTCAAAGGTCAAACTGAACCTTCCAAGCACAACTCAGCACATGGGTATGAAATCAGAAGGCCTCTATGCTGGCTTTGACAGACTCTCTCCTCTTGAAGAATTGCAGAGAAAGTATTTCAGAATCAAGTCCAGGGCTTGATTGCAAAGATTGAGTAGTAGCACACAAAACAAGTCTCTATTACTGCTCGATTTCTTACACTAAGTTAAGGGAAGAGTGGAGAGGAGTGGAGCCCTGAGACGGGCGTAGGGATATTTGAGCAAACAAAAACTCAGGTAAAAACGTGAACCTATACATCCAACTGTAACTAATTAATTGGCAGAATCAGCTTCCCTTCCTACTGAGGGACTCCGCCTTCTTCTGTATAAAAGCTTTTCTGTGATTACAGCTTTCCTTACAGAAAGATACCTTTATCCTTAGTGTCATCACTCCCCAAGCCCCACCTCCCTTTCCTCTGGGGTCTAAGGCACAAGGAGAGTTTGATTCAAAACAGTCACCCTAGTACTGGTCTACATGGTGGGGAGTCAACAGGGAAAGAGTGGCTACTTTGCATCAACAGGAATCTGGGAGCGTATAAGTGTGTGGAAAAATAACCGAGGGAAACTAAAATATAAAGCTTCATTAGATTGAATTTATTAACGGGTGTTCCACACCCAAAAGCCAGGTTTCAACATCTTGGTTTGATCACAGCTGAGTGGTATTACTAATCAGTTGTGTTAACTCACAGTTGCATTGAATTGCAACGTCTGAATTTCCTTTAAATGTTGTTGAAGGACTCTAAAGACTAGGGAGTTGGGAATGTTGGAACTTATTTTTACCTGCAATTTAGTCAGATACTTTCCTAGTGTATCCTTCACAAAGTTCATTAAAAATGTATTATGAGAAGAGAGAGCATCAGAATCCTTGCAAAGCTGTTCAGTAGGCTGAAGATGGTCAAGGGGGAGATTGCAATTTGTTATTCTTGTTTTAATAGGAAGAGGGAGTTCTGTTTGTGGGGCCCAGAGCATAATGAAAATGTTCAAAAGGCAGGAGAGTGCCTCTAATGGTACTAAAATACAAAGCATTCTCTTTTCTTCCATTTGTCATATGGCTTTTATTTGCTGTTTAATATCATTCAAATGTCATTTTAAATAAAAAAATCAATTATTAACAAATGCATTTTAATGTTCATCTTGATATTGTGCAGTGACAGTTTTAAATGCAAATATAAGAGCATTGAACATTCTCAGCACATTCAATTACAAAAAGTACACAATTTGTTTTTCATAGCTAGTACATGAATATGTATTTTGTTCTGACCAAAAGAATGGAAATGCTCTGCAAAACTAATTTAACTGTTTTTATTTCACTTCTTGATATGTGCACATTCTATCAAAATTCTCTACCTTTGGCCTACCAATTAGTAAGGAAAGATTGGAAAGGAAAAGAACTCTAGTTGCCTTTTCTTTCTCCCGCTATGTCAGCATTTCCAGCATAAAAGGGTGGCTAATGCATGGATGTAACACGAGTGAGAAGGAAGATGACCGGGTTCCTTGGTCTTTCATGTTTGTCATAACTCCATTGCTTTCTTTCTGCTTTTGAAGTAAGTTCTGATTCAGTGGAGAGCATGGCAAGTTGTCCGTGTTCCCACTCGCTCAGTTGTAGACCTAGCATGGTGAGCTGGAACTTGCTTTTAGTCTCACTGAACTCTCACACATACCGGATCCATCAGAATTCTGCGCTTATAGGGTATTGCAAATACTGTATTCACATGAAGAGACAAGAAATAGTGGTACAGTCATGGTGCACACATCTTCTCTACTCACAGCCATCCTCCAGTGTCCTATCTGACTTCACATAGACAAGTTCAGAGTTAAAATTATTAAGATTGCAAGACAGTGAAAGCAGAACATTAGGTGTGGAGCTCTTCCTACCATTTTTTGGCTCCTCATATTGCTGACCTTCCCTGAGGAAAGAGGACTACTTTATTGGCTAAGGTAGTGAGTCCCAACTGTTGCCACACAATAATTACAAGGAGTTTTTTCCCCCGGCTTTATTGAGATATAATTGACATTTAATAATGTGTTAGTTTAAGGTGTACAACCTAACAGTTTGATATACTTGTACATTGTAAAATGATTATCACAATAGGGTTGGTTAACATCTCCATCACTTCTCATAATTATCTTTTTCTCTGTGTGTTCGTGTGGTGAGAACATTTAAGATCTATTTTCTTAGAAAATTCTTAGAAAATAGTATGATATTTTTAACTGTAATCACCATACTGGACCTTAGATCTCCAGAACTCACTTATCTTATGACTGGAGGCTTGTACACTTTGACCAACATCTCCCCATTTCCCCTTCTACCCTCCAGCCCTGGCAATCACCATTGTACTTTTTATGAGTATGCTTTTATTAGATACCACATATAAGTGATATCAAGAATCCAGGGTAATCACTAGGGAACCTCTTAGAATTCTGTAGTGAATTTTAAAGAGTATTTTCAGTGTAGAGACACAGCCTGATTACCCTGCTGCTCCTCCCCTTTGAGAAACAGCTCTAACAATTACCCACTATCTTTATATCAATATACTGTGAACACTCCTGAGTAGGCAGTACTGGAATGATCACACATCCTGTTTGCCTGGCACAGACGCAGGTCACACATTTTCCTAATGTAATTATTAATAGTGCAGTTTCAAAATGGTCAGTGTAAATGATACACTATATGGTTGCTCAAGGTAGTTCTATAAGCAGTGAGTTTTAATGGCATTCTTTCTTCTTCATTATCCTTATTAAAGGGTTTACTTTTTATAATACCTGTTAGTTTATCAATACTTTCTTTAGAACCTATCTAACATTTAGAGGAAAATCAAATAAAAGTTCTTGCAAATCCCAATGACTCTTTTTCACTGACTTTCAGGGGAATTAACCCTTATAATTCTCTTGCTCATGAATGCCTGAGGAATCAGTATGAAGCATTAATTGGGTAAACACACCCTGAAAGGAAATATAGAGAGAAAACAATATGTGGTAATTTTTTAGCCGGTTTTCAAGGAACGTGTTCTAAAAAATCCAATTCATATCCATGTGGTCTAGAGAAGTATTTAGCTGTGGTATTTTTAAATAATAATAAAATAAATGCATGTGGATGAATTTTAATAATGTAAACTATGATTAGAAAGAAAATTACACCTGCAAGATATGAAAAAATGACCAAAGAAAATAAAACAAACCAAGCAATACATCTTTACCCGTATTTTTCTTCCCACACATATTCTCATACATATGTTTAGTACCAATCCAAGTCTGAAATGTGTGTTTACATTTAATTTATCTATGTTTCCCTCTGGGAAGATACAGATTTAAATAATCTTCATTAAGATATATATTATATCACTGTATTCAACACACTAATTATATTCTTTATTTAAATTATGGTTTTCTTATCTTTATATTCTAACTAGTATTAACCAAGTACCTACTGTATGACTAATCTCTCAGAACACTGGGAAAAGAAATAGTTATTAATTTCACCAAATTAAAACAGACACACACACACACACACACACACACACAGGTACCAGATTAGTGCTTTTAAAGATTCATTTAATATATCATTTTGTAACTATAGAGTCAAAAAGTCTGCTCCAGTTAGTGGTATGAAACATAGTGTACCACAAGAAAGAATGATGAAAGCATGTGGCTTTCACCAGCCCAATTCTTCCCAACAACAGAGGTAATACCTTATCTAATGCAAAACTCGCTGTTTATCGTGATCTGATGTAACCTTAGTAGTTTCTTATTCCCTACTCTCATTGCCCCTGTTTTTACAGACTAATCCGTAAAGAGTATGAATTTAGTAATCACGTTTCATAACTTAGTAGTCAAATTTGTCAATCACAGCCTAGCGTACGGATAACAATTTAAATCAGAGACAGTCTTTTAAGACATATCATTATGAATTAGACTCAGTAGTTTTTATTGTTTAGTTGCTAGGTAATGTTTTGAAACTTTCAACAGTGTTAGACTCATATAGAGCAAGTGAACATAATAATAGTTTCTAGGTACTAATTACACAAGAATACTAATACACATGAATATTAATTATATATGAATACTATTATAGAAATGTTTTTAAGATGATGTTTACATTTTTCAGTTAGTAATTATTTAGTTTAATGTAACATTTCTGAAACCATATGTAAAATATCTTAAGACAGAAGGAATAAAACAGTAAAATTTCTAAAAGTGGAGTACTTTTCTTCAGTATAGTGTACAAGGCCAACATTTCATAATAAAGAGTAAACTATAATAAAAATCTATGTATCTATTTAGAATCTCAAGTATGTTTGATAGTTAAAATACAGCTGAAGGTATTCTAGTAGGGAACAAATCCAAAATATTAATAGAGGTTCAAAATACACTTTTGAAAAGTTTGTGTGTGGAGGTGGTTGATGGGGAAGGTAAGTATTTAAAGCAAATCCCAACCATCACTTTAACTATAAATACTTCAATATGCATCTATGCATCTGATAAGAAATTCACTAAGTACTAATTACCAGCAAGCCATTCACATCTAACCAGATTAACAAAATTATCTTACAACAGTTCTATATTTAAATTACCCACTTGTCTCAAAAAATTGCTTTATGGTTCGTTTCTTTCAATCAGGATTTAAACAAAATACACACATAGCTTTTGATAGTTATCCATGATAAAGTCTTTTTATTCTACAAGGATCCTCTTTCCATTTTGTATGTAATTGACTGTTTTTTAAGAGAAGCCAATTTCCTGTAAAATATTGCTCATTCTGGGCTTGACATATGGCTTTCTTATTATGTTGTAGACTTGTTCTTCTACCCCAAGTGTTTCCTGTAAACTGGTGTTTAGATTTTGTATGTTTACATATAGGATCAATTCATTACATAGAAATAACACAAACATAGCACTGTGCATGTCCTATTGCACTAAAATATGAGGCATGGTTCTTGGTTATCCCATTTTTAGCAATGCTGAACCTGATGAATTCATTCATTAGATGTCAGTTTTGTAAGCTGAAATAAAATGCACAACCTAAAAGCTGAGAGTTACGTTTTATTCAGCAGTCTTCCTGAGGACTTGAGCTTGGGACACAGCCTCTCAGATTGCTCTGAGACTGTTCTGCCCAGGCAAGAGAGAAGCCAGAATATGTAGAAGTTTTTTGCTCCAAAGACTAGGTAGTCAGAATATCAAAAGATGACTGTTAATTAAAGAAAACCAGATATCTCAAGTTAAAGAATTTAGCACTCTTATGTATATGGGAAGGCTCAAAGGTCTGGGCTTATTGAAATCATTCCTTCGACATGCACCTAGCTATCAAGGGCCAGTTCCTGTTCTTCCATATCCTGAGTTCCCTCAGGGTGCACGATGAGTGGTTAGCAGTGGCTGCAGAGGTGGGGCAGGGGGTGCTGCCTGCTTTTCTGCATCGTAATTTCCCTTCACACTGTGGGGGGTGGGGTGACTGTAGTGGCTGATGACTTGATGGCCACAGCATTCTTTGTTTGTTTACTGATACGGCTGGTAGTATTTTTCATTCAAAGTGTTCTTTTATTAATTTATACATACATTTTTAGTATTTATTAAAGAGTATTGCCTAGATCCATTATTTCACGAAAGCTTAAAAAGTGATGATTTTATCATTGTTTTGGTACATATTGACTCGACCTCTTTTGTAATGAGTTTTTATTCTCAACCTTTTGGTCATACTGGAATACTATTGACAAAGGAAGGGCAAGATACTTCCATTATTCTTTTCCTTTATTTATCAGTTTACCAAAATCTACCTGTATCCTAACATTCTCAGGAAAGAAAAGAGCAAGAGTCATTTCAATGCTTTGGTTTAGTTTCAGCCTGGGTCTTTAGTCCTTCAAAAACATGCAAACAAACAAAAATTTACACTAATCAGAGGACAATGGTGATCCTAATCAGATTTGAAGATGCTCTCTTTCCCCCACAATAGTTTAAATTACAAAATTAGCAGAACTATTAACTTTTCAGCATTGAAAGGCTAAGAGGTCTGATTGTGATGTTTGTCATTAAAATCAATCAAACAGAAAAAAACATTGTTTAACAGAAGAGAAATAGAATTTAAAAAGAGAGGAAAGCTTTCTTATCTCCTTTTCTCAGTCAAAATGAATCCTTTTCCTTTATATTAGACTAATTTTGCCAATAATTGAATTAACATTTTAAAGATTAACATTAGAAACAAAATATTTTTCATTACACAGAAAACAGCAAAAAAAGAAGAAAGATAATCTTATTTTGTTACTAGAATATAAATTCTATCAATTGACTTTGTTCTTTGATGTGTTAAAAGCATCTGCCTGATTTTAGGAGTTGCTCAAAAATATTTACTGTGTAAGCAAAAGACTTCACATAATTACCCTTAAAGTGATCTGATAGTGAAGGCAACCATGGAGTTTTATTTATGCAGAAAGAAGGCATTTCACTGTAATGGACCAAATTCAAGATTGATTGCATGGTCTCTTTCTTACCCCAAAATTACTTAATTGCAAATAAATAAGCAGATAATTTAATGCCCTATATATTAAGATATGCTTATTACCTAGATATTTAGAAACATTACAATGATAAAATGAATTTTAATTTCTCTTTCAGTAGTTGGTGTTATTCTAACAAGTGTATTGAGATTAGTGGGATTTTATTCCTTTAATTGCAGAAAAAAACTTAAAAAAAATTATTCATGCCCAATTTTAAATGACATTTAGTTCTCCATAATGTGTGCTGTCAATTTGCTAGCCTTTGAGCTTTGGTAGGAAATCTCTAGACTTAAAAATGCATGTACCTAATATTAACATTCTCTAACCACTGATTCTTTTTTTTTTTTAACATTTTTTTATTGAGTAATAGTTATTTTACAATATTGTGTCAAATTCTAGTGTACAGCACAATTTTTCAGTCATACGTGAACATGTATATATTTGTAGTCACATTTTTTTTTCGCTGTGAGCTACCACGAGATCTTGTATATTTTTCCCTGTGCTATACACTATAATCTTGTTTATCTGTTCTGCATTTTAAAATCCCAGTCTGTCCCTTCCTCCCTCCGCCCCCTTGGCAACCACAAGTTTGTATTCTATGTCTATGAGTCTGTTTCTGTTTTTGTATTTATGGTTTTTTGGGGGGTTTTTTGTTTGTTTGTTTGTTTGTTTGTTAGATTTCTCATGGTATTTTTCTTTCTCTTTCTGGCTCAGTTCACTTAGAATGACATTCTCCAGGAACATCCATGTTGCTGCAAATGGCGTTATGTTGTCGGATTTTGTGTCTGAATAGTATTCCATCATATAATTATACCACATCTTCTTTATTCAGTCATCTGTTGATGGACATCTACGCTGCTTCCATGTCTTGGCTATTGTAAATAGTGCTGCTATGAACATTGGGGTGCAGGTATCATTTTGAAGTAGGGTTCCTTCTGGATATATGCCCAGGAGCGGGATTCCTGGGTCCTATGGTAAGTGTATTCCTAGTCTTTTGAGGAATCTCCATATTGTTTTCCACAGTGGCTTTCCTTGCTTCCCTCTCTCACTCTTAATGATTTAGATGTCTTCTTTTACAATTTTGTGTTTATTCTTTTTGTAATTCATGGCAGTTATCTCCATTCCAGTTCTGAGTTTCTCATTTTTGTAGCATCTTTTTTTCATTCAGGACTTTGAATATATCTTGCCACTCCCTTCTGGCCTGTAGTGTTTGTGTAGAGAAATCAGCTGAGAGCCTTATGGGGGTTCCCTTGTAACTCACTCTTTGTTTTTCTCTTTCTGCCTTTAGGGTCATTTCTTTATCCTTGACTCTGACCATCTTGATTATGGTATGTCTTGGTGTGGGTCTGTTTGGGTTCTTCCTGTTTGGGACCCTCTGAGCCTCTTGTACTTGGACATCTGATCCCTTTAGGTTTGGGAAGTTTTCAGTCATGATTTCTTCCAATACCTTTTCAATCCCCTTTATTCTTTCTTCCCCTTCTGGAACCCCTATTATGTGTAGATTGGCACACTTTATATTATCCCATAGGTCCCTTATATTGTTTTCGTTGTTTTTTTATTTGTTTTTCTCTCAGCTGTTCTGATTGGGTGCTTTCTGTTGTCCTGTCTTCTAGGTCACTTATTCGTTCCTCTGCATTATCTAGCCTGCTTTGTACAGCCTTTAGGTCAGCTCTCATCTCAGCAAATGAGTTACTAATTCTAATTAGTTCTTCTTTATAGCTTCTATTTCATTTTTGACATATTTTATATCTCTAAACACTATTTCTTCTAGTTTCTTCAGTACTTTGATCATTCCTTTTTTGAAATCTTGATGTAGTAGGCCATCGATGTCTATTTCCTTGATCGTGCTTTCAGGAGATTTCTCTTGATCTTTTAATTGGAAGTGGTTCCTCTGCTTCTTCATATTGCTTATATCTCTCTGGCACTGTGGCTTAAGGAGTATCAGTTATCTAGTTCTCCTGGAGACGGTGTGCTCTTAATGATTTTATTGAGAGGTCTTTGTGTCTTTACCCTGTTTCGTGAATTCAGCTTGCTGTTTCCAGAGGCCCTCAGTTGGCACCCTCATCTGTGCTACTCCCAGTGGCTGTCGGCTAACAGATCGTGCCCCCTCCTAACACTGGATCAGGAGCTGAGATCTTACCTGGTGGGCGGACGGGTCACTCCCCCTCCTGATGCCGCAGTCAGATGCTGTGCTGGGGGGGGGCAGGTGGGCGGATCACGCCCCCTCCCAGCACTGTGGTCAGGTGCTGCATTCCTGCCAGGAAGAGGGGTGGCCGCCTGCCCTCTCTGTGCAGCTGCCCGCTCCACCTCGGGTCAATGCTCCAAAGGCGGGCTCAGGCAAGACCGTGGAACAGCCCCGCCCCTGCTCTGTGCCAAATCTCTGCTCCTTGTTTGTCTTGGTGGTGCAAGTTCTCTGAGGTGCTAGGACAGAAATATCCTATCTGCCCCGGGCTGTAAACAAGTCTCAGTCCTGCCTAGGAGGTTGCCGAGCCCCATGGTGCGGATTCAGGTCTTGGCCCCGCCCCCACCAGGGTGCTGTGCACAGGAGGAGATGATGGCTGTGGCTGAGCCCCGCCTCTCTTTTCGAGAGATGCACCAGTAATGGCGGCGCAGGTCTGAGGAGACAAAGGCTACGGCACCCCTCCCCCCAGGGCACACCAGCCCTGTTGCTTTGCTTTTTTTTCGCAGTTTACGGGGGACCAAGGTTGTTCTGCTCTGTATCCCCTCCCAGCCATGGCGCACAGCACCCTGCAGTCCCCCGGGGCTGCCTCAGTGCAGCCACCCCAGTCCTCTGCCCGTCTCGGCAGCCTGTCCCAGCCCCAGCTGCCTACTCATGTCTCGGGCAGGGTGTTGCAGGGACCCTTTGTGCCCATTTAACTCAGTTCTGTCAGTCAAGGGGTGCTCAGGGCAGATCTGAGCCTTGGAGGCTCCCCTTCCATCCCACTGGCCTCTCCGTTGGAGGAGGGGGACCCAGCAAACGAGCGCCAGTCCTCCTTTGCCACTCCCTCCCCACAGGACCTGTCCCACACTGTTTTGCTTTCTCTTCTTTGTTTTTTCTTTTTCTCCTACCAGATTTTTGGTGTCTTTGTCTTTCGAAGAGGGCGATATTCTGTTGGAGTTCAGCAGGTGCTCTGGTTCGCTGAGTTTTGGTGTATTTGTGGGAGAGGGTGAGCTACAAGCGTCCTTCTACTCTGCCATCTTACTTCTCTCCTCTAACCACTGATTCTTAATTTCACATTTCTGAAATAGTTAAATGTCTTTCAATTCTTTGTCTAGGAAAGATGGTTACATTTAAGAGGTATTGATTTATCCAGCATATGTCTGTATATGGCATATTTTTTATTCTTTATATAGCACAGTTTATTGCTGCTGTTTTTATTGTTGGTAAAGTTTTTATATGTTTTGTTCTGTTTAAGCCAAATACAACTTTTTACTTTTAGAGAAATCATCCAGTGAATTAAAAAACTGAGAAGAAAATATATATATTTAGGGTTTATTTTAGAATTAAAAATTTATAAGCACAAATATAAACATTTTAAAACTTCTTTAGCAAAGCACCACTCATGATGCAAAATGACAAAATATGCTTCTGATGTGTATATTTGGAGAGTCTCTAAATGCTTAATTTTCAAAAGGTGCCACGTATCTCCACAGGCCAATTACAATGAAGGTATTCTGTAGTTGAGATTTCATTAAATGCTGTTCCATATATTGCTATTGAGATGGCCAGATTTATATATATTTTTAAAAATAATTTTTATGTACTAAGAGCAAGATAATTATTGTCTTAGAAAGTCCTAAGGTGTTTAATAATAACAATAGTTATTGGGCACTTATGTGCCAAGAACTTTATAAGCACTCCAGATATGTTGTTTGGGTCAACCCTCAAAACAATTACATTAGATAGTAACTTTTAGCCCCAACTTACAGATTAAATGTCTAAGGCGGAGTTAAATTAAATTATGTTCTTAAGAGCCTAGTGATCTTAACATGCAAAGTGGTAAAAGTGGTCTGTGCATTTCTGAAAGGATTTTGGATTTCTCAACAGTGATTTTTGTGTTTGAAAGACTATTCATCAAAAGCATGATGACATATCAGCTCACACCTGTCAGGATGGCTATTATCACAAAAAAAAAAAAAACACAGCTGACAAATATTGGTGAGGATGCAGAGAAATTGAAACTTTTGCACACGATTGATGGCAATTCAAAATGGTGTAGCCACTGTGGAAAGCAGTATAGAGGTTCCTCCAAAAACTAAAAATTAGAACTACAGTGTAACCCAATAATCTCACTTATTAATCTCACTCTGGGTATTTATCAAAAAGAATTGAAATCACACTGATGAAGAGATACTAGCACTCTAAAGTTCATTGGAGCACTAGTCACATTAGCCAAAATGTGGAAACAACCTAAATGTTCACCAGTAGAAGAATGGATAAAAATATGGACTATATATATACTGTGGAATACTATTCAGCTGTAAAAAATAAAGAAATTCTGCAATATATGACAGCATGGATGAACCTTAAGGACATTATGCCAAGTGAAACAAGCCAGTCACAGAGAGACACATACTGCATCATTTCCCTTGTATAATGTATCTAAAATAGCCACATTCATAGAATCCAAGAGTGGAATGGTGGTTGCCAGGGGCTGGGGGAGGAGGAGTGGGGAACTACTAGTCATTGGGTATAAAGGTTCAGTTAAGAAAGATAAATCAGTTCTAGTGATTTGCTATACAACATTGTTTCTATAGTTAACAATACTGTACACTTAAAAATTTAATAGAGTACATTTCATGTTACATGTTCTTATGAAAAAAAAAGACGAGATTCACTGATCTTTTGAATATTAAGATTTAAATTATTAAAATTATGGTAAAATATTTTAAATGTTTAAGTTCAGCATACAGATTTTATTATTTTATTTGTAAGTTTAGAGATATTAACAATCACTTTTTGTAGGCTTTAAGCAAATTCTGATCCCGTTTACAAACTTAATTAATTAAATATCTTCAAATATTTTAACTGCATTTCAAATTGAATATATTTTACTCCCTTCGTATGTACTTCAGTTGTCTCACTTATCAAACAAAAGTTTTCTGAATAATAAATAACCCTTAATGTTTAATAAATATATGAATGTGAGGGAACTTGAAAGTAAGAATACAAACTACTTAATTACATGCTTGAAACTGAAGTTATAAAGGCTATCACTCCGATAGATCAAATTCTTTGCACACACATCAAATACCACTAATTGCTTCTTAAACAAAATTTTAACATTGTTATTGAGTTTTTGAAAATGGACTCTACACTGAATTCAAAATTTTCCTCAGTTCAAAATGTCTAGTTTACCATCTTCAGTACCTAAGATCCTTGAAGTCTAGATATTTTTGGTTTTGTGTGAAACTTGAACCTGCAGACACACAGAGCAGTTTTTCTTACTATCAACCAAAAAAGCCGTTATACCTGCCTAAGTAATAATAGGAGTGACTTTTTTAGTATGCTTCAAGTTAATACAGATTAGGGATGTTAACTGGGATGCTTACCAGGTTTGTGAAGGTGACATCACTGGTTCATGTAAAATCCCAGTTTTTTGTTAGTGATTCTGTAACACAGAGGAGAGATTCATGTCATCCAACTCCTGAGATTCAGAATATACACATCACTTGATTCTTTTCTACCTGTAGAGTCAGCCATTCCTACCAAATTTGATTATTAAACTGGAATTTGAAATTCTCTGGCTAATCTTGTTTATCTATTCTACAATTTTGAAATCCTGTCTATCCCTTCCCACCCTCCGCCCCCTTGGCAACCACAAGTTTGTATTCTATGTCTATGAGTCTATTTCTGTTTTGTATTTATGCTTTTTTTGTTTGTTTTTGTTTTTAGATTCCACATATAAGCGATGATATATATATGTTTTCTTTTTTTCCTTCGTATTCAAAAGGCATTTGAACTAGATGGTATCCTAATATATGCAAGTGTATTTTCTGTCCAGTGATAGACTTTGAACTTTCGGTACTCTTGCATTCTTTCATGTTCATTAACTACAACAACTCTTACAAATATTTAAAAAATAATGTTTGAATTTTGGTTGTCTTACCTGGATTTTTCAAACAGTGCCTCAATTTATAATGATAGTGGTACTGACAGAAGAGGCATATATTTCTACAGATTATCAAAAAATTTTAAATGTACATTGAATCTCTGAATATCATTTGTTTTGAAACATGGTTCCTTGTTTTTAAGGCTGTACTTTTTTCTAGGCAATATTTTCTACAGCTTACTTTGAGGTCAAGTGTAATCTCTTAAGTTTATTTTTAAAAGCTTATGCTTTGGTATATTTCTCTACATTGCACTGATTTGAAGCCAAATATGTGTTCCTCAATTGAATTTTTGTACTGCAGTAATTCTCTAACTGCAAATACATCTGTAGACTTGGATATAAAATATCTTCTGATAAATCATTGAAACTTAGAATGAGAAGGAAAAGCCAGAGGAGAAAAGGGGAAAGTTAAAGGAACAGAGTTTTTAAATAACGTTGTCTATATGTCATGCACTAAACTAGATGCTTGGTACATTTATCTCATTTAATTTTCATAGCAGTGCTTCATGGAGGATATTATGATACACATGATACAGATGGAAAAACAAACAAACAAACAAAAACTTTAGTTAAGTTTGTTGCCAAGCAAAAGTGATCTCCTACTGAAGCCACATTTTTGCAGCACCACTTTAGGGATGATTTATAGTCCCAACTTTTTTTTTTGTTCTTATTTTAATAGACGATTGAACTTAGTTCTAGAGAAGTAAACCGTCTTGCACAGATTAATTTTCTGTCAGAAGCCCACCCCAGTGTTCTCAGGATCATATAATTCTTTTTGCTTACTATCCCACTGACCCTTTCACCTACTCAATAGATTTTTTCTTTTAGTATTAAATTTTTTAAAAGATTCACGTATTAGGAGTCCCTGCCTTGATAAACATTTAAGCAGGTATTTAAGCCTTTTCTTAAACAAAACCTCACTAAGCAAGAAAGCCTATAACTGAACAATAGTAGCTTCTCCCACACATTGCAATAAATAACTCTTAAAATTATTTTAATTTGCTGTAGAGTTAGATATATTTACTAGATTAAATATCAGCTATCTTCTATGAATATCCCAGGGAACCGAGGATTGGATTAAAAACTCTTTTAACTGAGTCCTCTACATTAAATAAACTCTGCAATGAGAATAGTGAATGAAGGTTTATCTTATAAAACATTCTTTTAGGTGCCATGTCTTGACATTTATGTTGTTTTCTGTAAAAAATGTGGAGCAGAACTGTTATCACTTGATTTTTTTCTAAAGGGCATCTATGTTTTATTAAAGACTGCTTGGTTAAGTGTGCCCAAAAGTTGGAGCTGCCATTAAACAGGTTAAATGCATTTAAAACTAGTAACTTTTAATAACATGGACATAATGATAAACTATGGTTTAGTCTTGTCACTACCTTAGAATTCTGAGTCGTTTGAATTTTGAATAGTACATTTAATGGTATTGTAGTTGCTCATATAATATTCTTAAAAATTAGAAGTACTATAGTTCCTGAAACTCAGGAGGGAAGGTAAAGTTTTAAAAACTGTCTTCAAGTAAATATTAAGTTACTAGGCATGATCCATTAGAAACCCCTGAAATGGGGCACAGTGGCATGCTGTTTCATAGCATAGTGGTAAACTTCTATTCGCACCACACTGAAAACAACCCCCAGAAAATTATTTCCTTAAGTCTCTAAGATAGTTATATGCCTCTGATTTTTTTGTTTGTTTTGTTTTGATTTGAGAAAAGGTTCAAGCAGCTATAATATTACAGATCACCTTCCTAGGATTAACTTTTCTTTTTATGGAAGGGAATTTGTTTTAAGCATTTTATACAGTTATGAAAAAAAATACTGCTGTTCTCTGCATTCAGAACTCCAACTGATGACAATGAAATTATTCACATTGAGAATAGTGTGCGGGATTGAGTATCTAAATTCTTTATATCCCTTATAAAATTTTATTACTTATGAGTACTGAAAAGTTACTGGAAAATCATTCAGCATTGCTGAGCTGTCACTTGATTATCCTGAACTTAGTAATACTGTAAAAGAAGCATAAAATAGCAAGATGGGAAAAAGAGGTTAAAAAAAGAGCAATAGTAAAAACTACAGCACAGGGTATTAATCGTGTTGAAACGTGTGAGTTTCTGACAGATAATAAACTGGTGATAAATATGATCTCTAAAATTGCATGTGTATCATGAGCTGAACCCTCAGTCTAATGCAGGGTCATTGGATTTTACAGTCTCATAAGCTTCCAGGACTTTGCCTGGCACATCAAAACAATTGCTTAATGTGTAATATATTCTACAGCTAGCCATCTGCTTACCCTCTTGACCTTTCAAATTTTATAAAAACCCAAGCCCATAATTTCTCACTTCATGAACCACCAGATTTTAGAAATATGTTATATTCCAAGATTATTTTATCTTTTTATGAAACCAAAGAGATTTAATATATTGGATAATATTTGGCAGCAACGTGCCTTTCCATTGAAATGGTTATGAGAGCTATCACCAGAGTTAATAAGATTTAGGCTCTTTCTATCCACTGTATAGTGAGATATGCTCATTTAAACAAAAGTGTCCTCATTGTGGGGATTCTTAAACCAAATAATAATGCAAACTACAGTAAGTAATAATACTAAAAATAGCTGAGAAACCAGAAAAAGGATTCCAAAATATTTATTTTCATTGATAATATATAACTTCATATTGACATGAATAGAACATTATTTTTCCATTTGTGGTTTGATCCATGAACAATTTACTTAATCATGTGATAGAGAATTTCTCTTTGAAAAGGCATAACCATGTATTTTGCATTTTAGAGAAAAATTTAAAGAATAACTCTAGTTAGGATATCAAAAACTGTTAGGGCCAGAAGAGTTAGAAATCTGAGACAAAAAATAGGTCATGTCACTCAGTGAGTGACAGGTCTGGGGACAATCCTACAGCTTCTTGTTCAAAACTCCTCCTGTGTACTAACCATGACTCGGCTCTTAGTCTTGAGATGATGATGAGGCGAGGACAAATGTCTAATTAACAGAAATCTAGATACAAAAGGGTCGTTAATCTTTAGTGATTTCCCAGGAATTCTCTTTTATCATTTGTGACTGTCTTATATTTTGATAGAAGATTTGGGAGTCTTGGAAGGATCCAGAAATAGTGAGGACTTGCTCACTCCAGACACATCCCCTGCCCAGCTTCCTTCTCTTTCCTCTCTCATATTTTTCTTCCAGAAGAGCCATGAAACGTCTCCCCTTATCTTAAGCAATGTAGTCTCATTCTGGTCCCCTCAGAATTTATGTTTTTCTTTAGGTAAGCTTATAAGCAACTTCTTCTGAACAAATATAATATTTAGCATCAAGGAAATGCCAGGACAGTGGTCACATCTGATGGATCTGAAATCAGACAGCTTGGGTACAAATCCCAGTTTTACCACTTGTTTGCTGTGTAATAAAAGAGCACCTGTATGGTGGTTTGCCTTTGCCCTTGGTCAAATATTGATAATAACAATATATAACTTTGTATCATAAGTCTTAAAATTTCATATTTTCCTGCTACCTCAACATCCCCACAACGGGCTGTGAGCAGCCTGCCCAGGTAACAGGTGTACCCATGTCAGAAGGCTGGCCCCTGTTGCAAATTCCCCTTCTCGCCCTCACCTGACTGTGACCTAGTGACATTCAGATGCACCAGTGAAATCCCCTCGCAACTTTTTGTGTCCTCCACCCTGACCTCCAATAAGGGCACTTGCCCACAGTTTCTGAGGCCCACTCTTTGGGGCTCCCACCATGTGGGGTCTCTAGGATTTGTGAGTATCATAGACATTGTATTCCTTTGCTTCCCATATGCCTTCTCTTTTCTCGTGTGGCCAAACCTGGCTGACCATTTCATGAAAGAATATAGAACATACTTCACAGAGACTTTGTAAAGATTCTATCTATCTATCTATCTGTATGTATGTATTTAATGTGAAAACTATCTTTACTTCATTACCAAACTGGTGATTTTTATCAACTCAAAGAATGTCAGATAAATAAAATGGATAGAAACAATTTATTGAATGACTATTATATGTTTTACATGATAGTTTATGTAAATTATTTCACCAAAATTTCACAACTGTTAAAATACTGGGTTTGGGGCGGCATTTTCCAAGTATGATGCATTGTCACCCGTGGATTATATGTATCAAAAATAGGTCAGTTTATATGATATCGGTATATGATTTTATTAGTCTGGCTTTGGAGGTCAAATACAGAGACTGAGGTTGATAATGAAAGAGAGACTGCAGATTGATCTAGGCTGGTGCATACAGGGCAGATAAGAGATAACCCATCAATTTTTCACCCACTACTTTATGATCGATCTATATCTGGACTGAAAAGTCTCCAATGAGATTTGCAAAGACGTGATCATGGCTCTACCATTCCAAACCTGAGAATTAGAAGATGTGATCTTTCCTTCCTTTCTTCCTCTCTCTTTCTCTCCTTTCTCTCCCTCTTTACATTAACCCAAGTTGCTTTTCTCAAGAAAAGCGTCGAACAAATTTTGGGAGGTTGAGAAATAACATTACATTTTTTCTACTTTATTAAGCAATTCCAATTCTGTCAATCATTACACTTAATTTCAAAAATCTAAAAGAAAGCTTTAAACACTTAGTAAGCATAAATGTGAACAACCTCCAGGGAACTTTAAATATTTAATCTATTATCACACGATAGTTTCTCAGAGAATTATAAGATTGAGACCTATTCTGAATTGACATGGTATTTTATTTATCGCTTTTAAAAAAGTGTCTTTTTTACAAAGCTATTTGTCAATTGGAGTTGGCTCTGGCCTCTAAAGTATGAAAATTTCTATAATTGCAAAGCACTTACAAAGATTTGGAATGATTTTTCACAGCAAAGAGAAGCAGCATTTAATTGAAGCATTGGAGCAAAACTGAGGAAAATCATTCATATTTCAACAACTGAAGAACTGGGTTAAAATAGTTCTCATTACCATTTCTAACCAACATTTGCCACACCACACACACGCACACATGGAGACATCGAGACCTAGCATTGCCTTCTTTTTTTGTGAAAATCATATTCCAAAGAATAAAGCACTGGATATTGTTTGGCAGTGTGCTTGGAGGAATACTGTATATCATATTACTACTCTCATGTTTTAGTGTTTTTTTTTTCATTTGATTAGTTAAAGATTCCCACTAGTTCCTTGGCTGAGGCTAAGAGGAGTACAAACCCAAGTATCCTTGACAGGGTTTGTAGTGGCCAGGAAACACATCCACTGTATACTTGCCAGATGTCAAGATGGAACTCAGAGAATACACCATCTTTTGAGAAAAGGGAGCCCTGGGCTGAGGTACAACATCCAGTTGTGTTCAGAAAAACTCACACACCATTACTGAAAATAGCCTTATTTCATCCTCATGTAAATGAACATGTTCTACTTCTGATTACTTTAATATTCCACAATTACAGTGAAGCCATAGAGAGAAGGCGCAGCAATGATCTTCAACCAGGCATAAAATAATTTATTTTCCAATCAGCTGTACAAGGCAGGAAAGTAGAAGGAGGTAAGCACACATTTTTCTATTGTTTTTTGGTGTGTTGGTGAGGAATAAAATATAAGCTAAATCAAATTTCAAATAAATAACCCACATTTATTCATAACATTTCTCAAATGCAGTAATGAAGTCTAAGCGTTACACTGAGGAATTACTTTCTTTTAATGTGTCATCATTTAAATAAGCCTTACATGATATCACCAGATGGCAAAACAGTAAGATTCATAAATAATTCTCCTTTGCAAGGTAAACCTGTCTAAATGTTTGAACTCAATACTAGAATGTATTAGAATTTGGTACACTAAACTTTCACTTTGCCATTTTATATCTTACTAAATCCAGCTTTTAAAAAGCATCCATTTGCTTTTGCCCTCCTAATACCAGAAATATTTGAGATAGTTGATGTCTGTTGGTTTCATTCATTCATTTACTCATTCATTCAACTTTCCATATTACTTATGTCCAGGGAAGAACAAGAACTATTTCAAACAACTTAAATGTAATTATACATTGTTTTTTCTTTCTACTGTTTTGAATAGCCTCATCAAAGATGTTCTTAAATCCATAAATAATGATAGGCTAGGAGTTTTCCCCAATTTTAAAGTTTAGTGAGAACACAATGAACAAAAGGAGAAAAAGTAAATATTTTATGGAGAACAATATACTATGTGATTTTAATATGCTGTCTCACGTAAACATGCCAGTAAACTCACTAATTAGAGTTTTTATTTTTAAATCAAGAAAGTAACCCATCAAAAAATAATTTGCACAAATGTACTATTGCAATTTCAGGTATTGTTACTTCTCTGCCATAAACTACCAAATTGAAGTGCTTCAGAAAGATCTTTGAACATGCTGTTCCTCCAGATTAGAACAGTCTTTCTCCAGATAACCCTAAGTTTGATGCTCTCATTTCTTATTTTATTTAAGTCCGAGAAAATGCTGTCTCCTTTCTGACCATCCTATCTGGAATAGCCTCTCGGCTCAACTTCCTCACTTTGTATTTTATTACTTTGATATTTTTCTTCTTAGAACTTACATTGAATTAGATTATAATATGTGCTTATTTTGTCATTACCATCTATCTTTTTTGCTAGAACATAAGCCAAACAAGGGTCAAACTATGTGTGTTTTTTTCCTGAAAGTTCTCCAGTGCCTTAAATAGGGTGGAGCACACTAAAGTGCAAAATTCATAATAAATGTGTGTTGAATAAATGAACAGATAGATAAGTCAATGTTTAGGTTGACTAATAATACCAAAAATGCTGGAAGAAATAATTATTTGGAAAGGTACAAGAAAGAAAAATTAAATGATCAAGATTTAGGAATTAAAGTCTAGATATTTAGTGGGATCTCATCTCATCAAATCCACAGACTTCTTTCTTTTGCCCTGCTCTTTCTAAGATCACAAGAAGACTTCTTTCTTCCCACTTGAGATTTCAGATTCCTGTTAGAAGCTGATTGGCTCAACCTTAGATCAGGTGCAGGTTACTACACCTGGATCAGAACACTATAGCCAGCGTGGCAAAGTCACACAATATAGGCACCATCACTAAGGATGCAATTTTGTATTTGTTTTAGTTCCCAGAGATGAGAGATAGCTATAAGCTCAGCAAGCAGCTAAAGAAAAGACTACCACTTAATTCTAATCACAGGAAAAAAAATTGGACCTTTAAAATTCCTGCATGGACATTAGTTCTCATGTTCTAGTGATGAAGTATTTTCTATTTCAGCTTGATAGAATTTAACAATTTCCCTATTAACATATATTTATATTAGATGATTTGGAGATAAGTCATTTATTGCTTAGTCACAATTAATTCAGATCAACTGAGTGAGATTTATTACCAAAAATCTGAGGGAAGTGAGAGTTGGGTGTATATTTTAGTGTATTTTGTTGTTGTAAAGAGGGAGAGGAAGCAGCATTAGAAAATAGAGTTGAACTTCTTATGCCATCCTCATAAGGTGGAACGGATCACAAAGTAGAACAGATTCATGAAGCTTTTTTTGGTTTGTTTTAAAATTTATTCAACTAAAATAGTTCACACAATCAATGACTGAAAGCATTAGTTTCTCCACGTCCTCACCAGCATAGCTACATAGAGTTTAGCGTTCAGTAAGGAAAACTACTTTGAATTTTAAGACAGATCAGACAGTTTAGTTTTACTGTAGAGGTGAACCTCTAGTTTTATGGTAAAATTGTATAAAATATAAAATGACTATGGAAATATTGATGAAAATTCAAAGTGACAAATCACAATGTTATGTTGAAATGGGTGATAGCATGGAATAGTAATCGGACAGAAATGGGTTTTAATCTCTGCTCTGTGTGAGACTGAGCCTGGAAAATCCTAGCTTCATAAATGATTTCTCTGAGTCTTTACTTATGTGTAAAATGAGAATGACAATTAGTTCACAGTGATATTTAAAAAATCTTACGAGGTAATATGTTGAAAATACCCAAATTTTGGTAAAAATTTATTTAAATAAATGACAAACAAAACAAATTACAGTATTCATATGTAACTGAATATCCTGCAGCCACTAAAGAGAATGTGGAAAGTTCTTATGAACTGATATACTGTTGAAGGGATATATATATATGTGTGTGTGTGTATAATTTATATATATATGTATATTTATATTATATATAAAAATGTGTGCAAAATTAGCTTTAGAAAGATACGTGAGAAATTGATATTGCTGGTTGCCTCTGGGGAGAAGACCTGAGGGACTATTTCAAGGGTGAGAAAAATAAATCATTTGTGTGTTTTCGTGTACTCTTGATTGTGAACCATGGGAATGTATAACCAATACAAAGATGACTAAGTGATGTTGAAAGTGAAGTAAAATGTCCCTTTCCCTATCCTTCCTGATTCTTTCAAGAGGCCACAAGTAAAGAAAATTTAATACATAGCTGAAAACTCTTAGCAATGCAAACATTATTTTTTTTAATATATAAGCATTTAATATACTTAATCATCTTAGGTTATTAAAATATTGTTTCATATCCCCTATTTAGTCCCTTTTATTTTGGATTTAGGATTAAAGTATTGATTATTTGTTGGTAAAAACCATATTCAACTGAAAATGGTCTATTTTTCCACTTTTAATATTTGTTACACAAACTGAAAGAAATAAAAACTCTAGGAAAAATGTTTATACTATATAAAATGTGCTTATCATATAAAATATTATAGTAGCTACCTGCTTTGTTCTTTGTGTTTAATAAGTCTTGTGTTTAACCTGTTTTTCTCTAATCTTATTGTTAGCACAAATATTCATTCAGCATTCAATGTTTTTCTAACAGTTTAGAATATTAGGAAAAACAAATAGTAAGCATGTTCTGGTTTATTCAGCTGCAAATACTCAGCACTCTGTACCTGCTAAATGTCTTATCCACATAGTAGTTGTTTTTGAAAGAGAAAGTGCCAAATGCTCAGGTTAGCCTTTGCATGTGAAATAATTTGGTTTATTCTGCCAAATATCACTTCCTATGCCAAATAACTCAAAAATAATTATTTAAAATGATGGTGCAGGGAAATTATTTTAGGATATTGTTAACTGAAGCCCAATAATATTTTTAGTTATAAAATACATCTCCTACCCATGCAGTGTTCTACAGTTTCACATGTTCTCATCTGATTTGATTTGAGTATCCTTATATGGAGTATGAATCTTCAACAAAGACAATAGTGATTCATTTTCCTCCCAATGCTGAACATGGCATAGGATAAAAATAAAATTTGACAGGAACAAAACATGTAATCCAGCAGGATATGGAGTTTAAAAAGGATTTTTCACTTTTCTATTGAAAATCAAATCTGCCACAGACATCAGAATGCCCAAAGGATAGTGCTAGAAATGCTATGTGGAGTTAAAAATTATGTCTGTGTTTTGCTGGCACTTATGTTCAAGTATAGTTGTCTCACCACATTTTAAAACCGGCAAAATTCCATTTTGACAGATGGACAAAAGCTGTAAATGCCAACTTTCTGTGTGTCAGAATCATGTACAAAAGGCTTGCGTGGAAGGCTAAGAGAATGGAAATGTTCTAAAATCCATCCATTCTGCTATTAAAACTAAACTACACTGCTACTTCAGTTAAGGTTTGTGGCATTTAGGATACCAGTTAATTACACCTGCAACACTGTGCCAATTATGGATAACAATGATAACAAAAAAATGCACTGATTTGGTGACTCCAGGGATGGTATAAGATGCTTCAGAATCTAGCAAGTATTACAAAGGAAAGTCTAGAAACAAATTGAAAGGGATGCTGAGAAAGGGATAAAAGCATTGTTATTGTTAGGGACCTTGGCCTTTAAAGACTTATTCAATCTTGAGATTCAGAGTCTATTTTACTTTTTTTTCCAGTGAAGTTTTATAGGCATTGAATAGAGCAAAATGATATCGAATGACATCGAATCCCTGAAATTATTTGGTATTCTAAAAATGCAGATGGTAATCTCATTTTAGGCTTTTCTTCGAAAGATAGGCATCATCTGATTTTTATATTAGAAATATATATTCCTTGGGAGGATTTTTTTAATGGATAAGTTAATGCATAAAAAGTCACACATTAAAAGTTGGGTTAATTCTGGGTTGCAGCATTTTTTACTAAATTGCAAACTATTTGATTAAGGATGTTAAATCAAGCATTTTAACGTCCCAAGTATATTAGTTTTATTCATTTCTATGGCTACAGTAACAAATCACTGCAAACAATGCTTGGAAATAGCAAATTTTTTATCTTACAGTTCTGAACGTTAGATGTTGCACAGAGATCTCACTGGGCTAAAGTCAAAATATTGGCAGAGCTGCATTCCTTCCTGGGGGGCTCTAGGAAAGAATCTATTTCCTTGCTTTTTCCAGCTTCTAGTATTGCCCCAATTAGTTACAAGCTATCTATTCCTAAAATACGTTAGTAATAAAGAAATAGGAATAGTGGTAGATATTTCCATTCAAGAAAAGGTGAAAATGGAAGGGGAAAAGAAATCACTAGTGTAGTGACAAGCTTTCTAAAAATCCAGTTAGGTAAGCTCCATTAGGTTTCCAGGCCAGTGAATGGGGGTGCAGCTCTGCACTCCACAGCCAGGACTCCACTCTCTGAGTCATTCTTTTCTTTTCATGAAAGGTTGCACGTGTTTACAGCTGAGGGATTTTATCACACTTTCTCACCTTTAAACATTTGAGAGTACAACAGCCTTTTTTTCATTTCACATAGTCTCTCTGCCCTTTTAAGGCCAAAATGGCAGTGTTTCTGCTAGTTTAAAATTCTCAAGAATTTTGTGGGTCTCCAGCGTATTTCAGAGAAATTCACTCCATTAGCCAAAAGATCCCTCCACAGATTTTTCTTAAATAACCTCATATCTATTTTTGTCTTCTGCTGAGATGGCTCAAGGGATCTCTTCATCACATACTTAATCTCTTCCAATTGCCTTTTTGTGACTAAATATTCTGACCTTTTGAGCTTTCTGAAGTGCTGTATTTGAAAAAGATTGTAAATGAGTTTGGCCCCAGGCCAAAATCCTATGTGGGACCTTTTGGGCCCAACTATAGGCAATTCCAGGGCAGGCCTCATGAGCATAAGCTGTCCCACACACACCAGATTTGGTGCACATCCAAGGCATTGCAGTTTCCCAGAGTTTCATTTAAGGCCTCAGCACCCCTCACTTCCCAAGGTCAGCCATGCTTATATGCATAGCCGCACTCCTAACCTAGGTGTGTCTTGTGCTGACAGCTTGTAATCAGAGTCCTCAGCTGGGGAAAGCTCCCAGGCTCCAACGCTGAGATCTCATTATTGGAGGCTTTCACTGAGGCACTTCTCTCAACTTCAACTCAGTACCACTCCGCTCCCAGCCCTTCCCTCCCTCCCTGCTTCCTAGCTCATGGGTTCATAAATAGGCATAAGCCTTCGGCTCAGGGTTCTTTGACAGTGAGGTGAGTCTCTCTGTCTGTCCTGTAGTCCGCTTGACACTCCTGGTGCTCTTCCATGGGGACAGAATGGAACATGCGTGAGCCAGAGCTGCTGCTTGCCTCTTGTGCTTACTGTCGCAGTGAGTGAGTAAAGGCTTGGCTGCTGCCTTCCATTTGGCTTCTTGTTATAATTGAGCACCTCAACTGCTGATTCCTCAGCAGGTTGTACATCACATCTTCAGCATTTTCATACAAACAGTGAATCTCCTAATTGTATCGCTATCTGGAAGGCTGAAAATTTTCTGAGTCATCAAGTTCTGTTTCCTTTTTTATTTACCAGTTCTTCCATGAATCCATCCCTTTCCTCTCTCAGTTTCCAGTGAATAGTAAGAAGAAACCAAGCCATACCTTTTACACTTTGCTTGAAATTCTTTCAGATAAATTGTCCATTTTCCTGTTTACAAGTTCTGCTTTTCCTGTAATGGTGGAACATCATTCTGCTAAGCTTTCTTTCACTGTATAACAAGGATCCCCTTTAACCAAATGTCCAATAGCACCTCTCCATTTCCTTCTGAACTCTTACCAGCAGTGCTTTTCGTGTTCATATTTCTAGAGTCTCTTCAGAATGGTTTAGGTATTCTATAAGGCAGTATATGTTTTGTCTACCATGATTCTGATTTTGTTCTGAGTCCTCCTTAGCACAGCTGTTAACATCCATGCTGCTGCCAACAGTATGTTCAAGGAAATCTAGATGTTTTCTATCAAAACTCTTGAAAGTCTTAGACTTAGTCCAACTGCCCAGTTCCAAAGTCACTTTAGGTATTTGTCACAGTAGAACCCTACTTTTAGATACGAAAACCTATAATAGTTTTCTATAGCTTTGTAACAATTTACCACAAACTTAGTGGCTTAAAGCAACACAAATTTTTCATCTTACATTTTTGTAGGTCAGAAATATGATTGGGTTCTCACTGGGCTAAATTCAAGGTGTTGACAAGACTGTGTTCCATTTTGAAGGCTCTGGGTGGGGGTGGAAAGAGAATCTTTGTCTTGTCCATCTTCTAAAAACCACCCGCATTCATTGGATCATAGCCCCCTTCCTCCATCATCAGTGCAAGCAATGTTGCATTTCTCTGATCATTCTTCCATAGTCACATCTCCCTCTCATTCTTTTCTGCCTCTCACATGTACTTTTTAAGGACATTTGTGATTCCTTTGGGTTCACCTAGATAATCTAGGATAATGTCCCTATTTTAAGGTCAGTTGATTAGCAACCTTAACTTCTTCTGCAACCTTAATTCCCCTTTGCTATATAACCTAACATATGCACAGGTTCCAGGAATTAGGACGTGGGCATCTATGGAAGGCTACTGTTCTGCCTACCACATTAGAATTAAGATAGATACTATAGATGAATGCATATTGGCTGTAGAGAGTAACAAATCCACTTACTAAATATGTCATGGCATTTCTGCAAAATGGTATCACATGTAGGAGACTTTCCAGATGCCAGCAGAAGGATTCCCATTCTGTACCTTGAAGGCAGGGCAAATAAATTGTTATTTTAAAAAAAATCTTTCCATAGAGGACTTATTCTAAGCCAAGTTTGCAATAAAAATTTTGATAAGGTCTCAGATATTCTGAGATATATTGTGATGTATCCTCACATAAAATTTACAACATTTGCAAGAAAAAGAGTGCAAAGATAATCTGAGCATTAATCATGATACCAAGTTTTCAGGTCATTTTCTGCCATTAAAATTTGTGTAGGACCTTGATTTCTCTAACATAAATTTTACTTTCTAGAGTGTGGAGAATCTTTGAAAATGTGGTGAGATAACAATAGTGGAAGTGTCTGGTTAACTTAAGGTTGCTAAATTTTTATTATTTTATTTTTCCTATCTTTAAGGAATAGAAGTTCATAGTTTAAAAGCATGAACTTTTTTCAAAAATGATTGCCATGGTGTTTATTAAGATCTTCCAACACATACACAAAATGCTGAGTTGGTCTTCAGTCCAATTTTTATAAACTAGACCTGACTTCCTGTCCTTACTAAGTTTTAGGCCCTTGGGGTAAATATATTTAAACTATGCTTTAAATATTCCCTTTTCTCAACTATTACAACACCTCAACTTAATTATGGCATCAGTATCTTAGATCTAAGGACATTCAATTTCAGGACCATACATTGAAACGTATTACTTTAAAGCTTTCTTGCATTAAGTGAGTGATATGGTAAAGTTTATTTGTTCACGTGCTTATTTTTAATTCAATGTCCATGTACTTGCTTAAAATTTGTTCTAGTTATTATAGTCTCCCCAAATGCTATTTTCTGGTGTTAAAGTCCATGACCAAAAATACTATGTACACATATAAAAGTATTTCATACAACAAATATATGTTCACTGAGAGGGAAAAAAAAAAAGAAACCCAGATTAGTAATACGTTAAACTACAAAACCAGCACACAATTTTTGGTAGCATTGACCTAATCAGGTAATTATATATTTAGAAATTTACCAGGAGCTGTAGACATGAAATGTCACCAAATAAGTAAGAAAGCCAGCAAACTCGCTTTACCTACAGATTCTCAGACCAGTTAATCTTGTATTTTACTCTTGGTGCTGATGGCAGGCACATGCATCTCCCTTCATTACTAATATTTGAACTGATGCTTGTCCTAGAAGAAAGAAATGTCAAGAAGTAATACACCCTCAAATTCAATCTTCATAATTATTATAGCCAAATTTGGAGGGGAAAAGATGTCTTTCACTATCTTCCCATGGCCAAATACGGTGTGAAACTTAAAATGCCAAAATGCCAGTGCTATAACACAATTACTGTACTATGTAGTTCTGGATTTTTATTACTCACAGACATTGGAGTACTTTTTGAAAAGAGCTGTGAATTTTCACGCTTTTGTTGTTATTCTTCTAATATTAGTGAAAAGACACAGGATCATGTGCAGAGAGATTCAGTGACTCCCGAGGTCCCAGAGTGACACTGTAGTGAAAGCAGCTATCGCTTCAAAACTATGTGTATTAAAGACCTCCAATATTTGCCTTAAAAAAAGATAATTAATCCAATAATCAAATCTTATAATAAGACATACAAATCCTTTAAAATTTATGAAATGAGTTCAGAAGTGGTAAGAAAAGTAATTGGTCTCTTCAAAACTTCCTTTCAAGCATCACAGGACTAAAACATAATATAAGAGAAAATGAACTTTGTTTGAACTCTGCAGACTAATATTTTTTGTCATTGTTAATATGTTTCACTTACATTAACAGGTCTCTATGAGTTCCCCCTTGTGGCTAATCTAAAATATAAAAACACATTTTCTTTATTTACCTACGATGGTGCTGCATTAGGGAGATAACACACCATAACTGCCAACTGTATGAGAGATTTGTGTTTCAAATTCTTTTCTGGAGTAGTTTCTTAAATCTGTTGATCATTAAAATACACATTTTTTGCCGCTGTGATAGAAAGTTATATATTTTGCCAATTATTTTTCCTAGTTATTTCCAAACATATCAAAAGAATTATAAACAAAATTATAACCCATATATTGCTCTAGGATATAGTAAAAGGTTTTCTACGTGCAAATAATATAGAAGCACATGAAACACTTTTTTTGTCTCAAAGAAGAAATACTGTTATAAGTGTTTTGGAATATTTTGGGGACTTAAGACAATCTGTATTTTATGCTGTAGAGCTGTGATTCTGTGTGTCATTATCCTACAACCATGTTATTTCTACCATTTATATTGCATGATCTCCTATCTTCAAATACAGTCATTTAGATTCATATCTAGTTACTCTTCTTTAATAAATCATAATCATCTTAAAAACAAGATTCATATCTGATTGAACTCTACACATTCCCCAAACTCTTGGCTCAGTGCCCTGATAGATGGTCAGTAAATAATGTGAATGAAATCATGAATTCTCATAATCATGAAATTTTATTAAATATATATTATACATGGTTATTTAAATAAATAAGACTAATGCAAAATATTTAATTTCAATTAAAATATGGTCTATATTTACAAAATAACTTGATAAAATATTTTTGTTTACTTTTCATTCACAGTCATAACTAGTGATTTATTATCATATGCATAGAAACTTCATGATGGATTAGTAATATGATGAATTATCTGCACAAGACTAACTACTGGGCTTTCTTACAATAACAATCAATTATGTTTTATGACTTCTAAGAATTACAATCTGATAGGATGTTAGCAAAGGCTATGTTGATTAGACATTACTGTCGATTATTGAGTTATAAATGCACAAAATGAATTAATTGATTAATGTCAATTAATTAATACAACAAAAGAGCTCATAGAACTTATAAAGAGTGGGTCTAAAGGAGGCAATAAGGGCAGAGTCCTTATCTCTGGCTAAATACAGTAATTACCTGGATAGGCCCCTGCTCAGAGATCCTATTTAAATAATCTGGAATGTGGCCCTGACATCCAATAGTTTTTAAAAGCATCTGTTCTATGCAGACAGATCTGAAAACCACAGGTGTAGATTTCAGCGGAACGCAGATGATGCAGTGATTTGTTAGTGCTACTAAGGATTTGAAATTCATCCTCAGGCAGTGGAAAGTCACTGCAGGGTTTTAAGCAGTACAGCCATAAACTCTTATTTGGCTATTGTGGGAAGAGTGAACTATATAGAAGAAAAAGCAGAAATGGAAAGCCAAGTCCAGTTAGAAAACAGGCCTGTAAGAAGGAAAACAGTTGTTCGGAACAGTATGATGACAAAGAACAAAAGAGAAGTCTAAGTATTCACTGAAAAACATATTTTCATTTCATTAATAAAAATTTGAGTTATTTGTAGTTCCAGGTTATATGGTTCCTATGCTTTTATCACTACCATAGATTTATATTTATAAATTTATTATGTTATCCAGTATACAGTGAGGACTTGTCATATGCCAGGTACTATTATAGGCTTGGAGGAATACAAGTGATAAAACATTAGAAACAACAACAAAAACCCTAAATCTACCCTCTTGCAAGTTACAGTCTAGTCAGAAATGAATGGCAAGATACAACGATAATAAGTAAAATACATAATGTGCTAGATGATGATGTGTAACAAAGGAAAGTAAACTAGGAGAAGGAGGTAGGGTGTTGCCAAAGGTGAGGAGAGTGTAATGCTAAAAGCAACAGCCATGAACGGCCTCCCTGGGAAGCTCAGATTTGACAACAGCGTCTATCTTCACAGCCGTGAGAGTGGGCTCTATGTTGATTAGTAGGGGGTCAAGAGAATTTCAGACTTTGGATGTGTGTTTGAAAGGAAAAAAAATGACTTGTTTCCTCAGCAACACAAAGAATGAATTTGTCAGTAATAAGGAAAAGATCTGGGGGAACAGGCAGGTGTCCCATTTTAAAGAAGCAAAATTTGAGACATCTTAGTGAACATATCAAGTTGAAAGTTGGAGATGCAAGTCTTAGATTCAGAGAGAGCCCTAGATTTGAGGAAAATTGAGAATTGTTATTTATTATATGTATCTGAGAGACTATGTGTGTGTGTATATGTATGTATACACACATATGCATATATGGATCACCTGGTTAGATTTAAATTTCAGAAAAACAATGAATAATTTTTAGTAGAGTATGTTCACGCAATACTGAAGATAATATTGTATGGACATACTTATACTAAAACATGATTGTTTTTCTGAAATTCCAATTTAACTGGAAATCCAGTATTTTACCTGTCAACTCTAGACATGTATGTAAGGCTGTGGGCCCTAAAAGAAAAGAGAAAAGGCTTGAGGAGGTCCTGGGCAGCCCAGTAGTTAGTTTGAGATCAGGAAAAAAACGCCAAAAAAATGACAAGAGAGAAGAGTCGATCAATTAAGAGGAAAGTTACAAACAGATTAAAGGACAGAAACTCTGGAGTGATACACTTAAGTAAGTGAGAGGGGGAAAAGATCTACTACAAAACAGAGGTACTGACTTTATCCAGAAACAGGGACACCTTGTGCACAGGAAAAAGTGCAAATCAGAGGACACACCACAGAAGCAGGAAGCTAAGATGTGGGTGTGGCCAGGGGCGAGGGAAGCTAGCTTGTATAAGTTTTCTTCCGATTACTTCCATTTTATCAATGAAATTAGACCATCAGTAGAGTTGGGGGAAGATATGTTGAAAGTTGGAAATTTAAGGAAGGCATAAAAACAAATATGTCTGAATTCTCATTTTCAAAGCAAAATTATTTTAACTACACTTTATATACACTTTGTTTTTGCTGATCTTTTGGTACGCACATGTTAAACATATCTAAGTGCAATATATATTTTTTAAAGTTTTTGATTAAAATAGTTTTCTTCACTGAAAATATATAATGCAAGTTTGTAAATTAAAAAAATACTAGATATTTAGACCTTAGCTTCTTTGACTTTTTCCTCAGCTTTCCAGACAAATCTAAATTGACATTTTTGTGACATACTATTAACCTTATGTGTGTTGAGTAATATGTCTGTAGTCCAGAGATTTAGAAACTGCACTGATTTTGAACTAAGTGATGGTCATCAACAGGGAAATCTTATTCAGTTGTCCCTTACTATCCTTGAGTGATTGGTTCCGGGAGCCCCTGTGAATACCAAAATCTGTGGATGCTCAGGTCCATTATATAAAATGGCATAGTAGAGCCAGCTCTCCTTATCCAGTGATGTGCCACAGACGTGGAGGGCTGACTGCACTACATTGACCAAATCAGGAAATTTTCGAGTGAAAGGAGGCAATGGTAGTAATTGGGTTGGAGCAATAGGTATGAACTCTGACTGTCCTAGGCTGACCAGAATCTACCTTCAAGAGAAAGTTTTAAAAAGCATGGGGATAGAGATTGTCATGCTGAGTGAAATAAGCCAGAAAGAGAAAGAAAAATACCATATGATATCCTTTATATGTAAAATTTTTAAAAAACGACACAAATGAATTTATTTACAAAACAGAAACAGACTCACAGACATAGAGAACAAATTTTTGGTTACTAGGGTGGGGAGAGGGGGAACAGAGGTGGAGAATTAAATTGGGAATTTGGGATTTACAAATACTAACTACTATATATAAAAAGATAAACAACAAGATCCTACTGTATAGCACAGGGAAGTATATTCAATACCTTGTAATAGCCTATAATGAAAAAGAATATGAAGAGGAATATATATATGTATATGTATAACTGAATCACTGGGCTGTACATCAGAAATTAACACAACATTGTAAAGTGACTACACTTCAATAAAAAAAGGGCATTAGAGATGATCTGATACTTATGAAGCCTTATGGAGAGAACTACAGTGTTTCGATTTGGTGAGAGTTGTTAGCACTGCACTGTACCATGAAGAAGGCAAGATTTTCGTAAATCCTTAAATGACAAATACCTACAGTAAAAGGCAAGGCCTCCTTTATGCAGTGACAAACAGGGAGGCAGTATGTCTAAATCAACAAATTCTCGCCAGCCTCCAATAAAACAGATGTCCCAGGATAGCATTCTCTTACAATGGCAAAACTAAGGTGTGGCAAAATTATGTTTTCAGAGTCATATTCTTTTCTGTTTTCTTTATGATATCCTAGTGCAAAAAAGTAACTTATTAAACTCTCAAAGTGGGATCACACTCTCCCCCTCCTTTTTGATTATAAAGATTTACATTTTAATGTCTTGGCTAGTTAAACCCACTATTGAGAGGAGTCTGTTAATCGCCCAGTGTAATCAAATTCTCTGTACTCTGCAAGGGCCTTTTAGAAAAACCTATAATAAAAGTTTAGCATCAATAAATAATTATAGAGATCTTTTTTTTTCATGTTACAAGTGCATGTCCTAAATCAATGATAGACGAACATCAGTTTCAATGGTTAATAATATAATTAACAAATTATCATCAATCATCACCACATAACATAGAAAGCAATTTTTGGTAAGTGTGCATAGAAGCTTAATGCCAACTCTTTTACATGCTGCTATTTTGTACACAGTATGTCAACAAAAGTTATTGGTCTCTCTTCAGTTTGCATGGTCACTGATGCTTAACTCCTTCTCTCTCTTCAACCTCATATCTAGCCACTTAGCAAGATTGCTGAAGTAACCAACAAATCTTTCTGTTATCCATTTAATGATCTTCTTTTCCTTGACCCTAACTCTAGATCACTGCCATCCCTTTTCTATATTAGGGACCGTTAAGTTTTCCCCTGGCTTCTGTGCTTCTGTCTTATTCACAGCTTCTTCTAAGGGAAATTGGCCCGCTCTGGCTTTGCTCATGTTGTAAATATGTATCTGTAAAACTTTACCTTCTGTGTAGCTAGAGTTCATCTAATAGGAGTGATCGTTGATTTTAAAGCAATTAAGCTAAAGTTTTTGTTGTTAAAAGTCAAGTTAGACTTATCAATCTGTCTTTCTCAATATCTGTTTGTCTTTTGCACTTGCTCTCTCTTTCTCTCTCTCTGGAATCTAATCTGGGAAATACTTAGTTCAGTTAATCCTAGGAACTGAAGCTGAAAGATGCATAAATAGAAAGAAGGCATAAGTACATTAAGAGACACAAAAGGATCCTGATTAAAGCATAAAATCAGAAGCTATGCACAAGAAGAATTGATAGTGTAGAAAAGACATAAGGTATAAAAACAATCATCCAGCAAATTAAAAGAGAAAACAAGTGGCTGAAGAAAATTAGCATACTGGAGAAGATCTGTATTCCCTTTCTACTGAGCTTTTTAGAGTTACCAGACTTGTGCAGTCTCCACAAGACTTTCCTTCATTACTGTTCCCATGCAGAGCTAGCCACGAGACTGTCCTTTTACTACTCCATATTTAGCTTTGCAGGTACAGAGATAACTCCCTTCCTTGCTTGAGTTAGTCTAAGGGACTCTATTCCTTGCACATAAGGAGACCCAGCTAGAACACCACAATCCAAACTGCAGCTGGAGCCACCATCTTTTTAAGAATACCACCTCTTCATGCATGTTACCATAACATTGATAAGCACTTCATGGCATGACCCAGATTGCATATCAAACCTCACCCTATACTATAGTCACACTGCATTTCCTCATCCCGCTTTTTCATCTGCCATAGTCTCATTCACTGGTCAGGTATCAAATTATGCAGTATCATCTCTGGAAAGTTCTGCTTGATTCATGACAAAAAACCTGGGTCATGTGCTTCTCATGTATTCATGTAGATTCCAGTGGTTTCCCCCTTAAAACTGATCACTTTTTTATTGAAGTTTGCTGTTTATGTGTGTGTAAGTGATGCAGGAAAAAAACGGATGTGAGGGCATGAGGAGGGCTGTGTCCCGGGCTTCGGCTGAGCCCCTGGGACGCACCCCGCCAAGTGTGGGTCCTTGTCTTCGGGCAGGAAAGAATTCAAGAGCGAGCTACAGTTGAGTAAAGATAGATTTATTCAGAGAGATACACTGAACGGCAAGAGAAAGGCCACGAGTTGTGGGGGTTGGGTGCTCAGATTAAAAGTAGGTACACACTCCATAGACAGAGTGTGGGCCTCTCTGAAGGGAGAGAGAGAGGGCAGAGGCAGCCGTGAGCACCGTGTTGCCTGTTTTTAAGGGCTCAGTGGCTTCATATGCTAATAAGTGGAAGGACCAGTCGAAATAGCCTGGGGAAGGGATTCCCAGGAAGTTGGCTATTTCCCACTCTTTGACCTTTTGTGGCTAGCCTTGGGACTGCCATGGTGCCTGTGGGCATGTTATTCACCATGTTAGTATATTACAGTGGGCGTATAATGAAGCTCAAGATCTGCTAGAAGTCAAATCTCCCACCTTCTTGAGCCTCAAGGCCTTCTGGGGGTTGAGTCTTTCACCATTTTGATGTTAATTGCTGTAGCATTCCTTGAAAGGCTGTGCCCTTCCCCCTTCCTGTCTCATAAAGATTTACAGAGTTTTTGCATGAGAATTCTTGTAAGGCTGTTCCTCTGACTCAAGCAAAAAGTATCATGAGAACTGACATTATACAACACTGTCTCGAGGTTATGTGAGCAGGTTATGTGAGCAGACAGCCCCTGCCTCAGGATGGGGCTTTGGATGGGAATAGTGAACAAATAGGAGAAAAAAGGATTAAAAGCAGCCTAGCGTTCAGGGGTCTGTGTGAAGATAAGGGGTGAGTGTTTTAGCAGCTGCTAAAATGCACATTTTAGTCACATTTTATTAGCAAATAACTGATTATTTAATAATGACATGATTTTGTTTTATAGTCTGGGTACAGCTTTTCTCAAATGGCTGGTAAGTTGTTGGAGCATAAATCATGATGAAGCTATTTGTACTTAATGACTTAACACAGCATGGCTGCTGTGTATTTCTTTTGTTTCAGGATCATTAGGGGGAAAAAATCTTACCCAGACATTAAGGATACCATGAGATAAGAAAGTTTAAAACCTTTTTAATCTTCTTATGAAGGATCTAGGGATTTAGTCTCATTTTACTTTCTTGTGTCTTGGCTTCCTCACTTCCATTTCCTTATCTTCACTTCATCTTCTTATTTACAATCATTTCTTCTTTTGTTTGGCAAAATACAGGACATCTGACAAGCCTGTGCCTCCATGTTTGCCACTTGTCCCAAACGCCTTATCCCAATCTGTTCCGACATGGTGTCAATGAAACTCTGGACTTGTTGCGATAAAATGGACCAAAAAGATAAAAATCCACTCAATGCAAAGCTCTATTAAATGCAACATAAAGAACCAGGATTTGTCCTCTAGTCCTCTATGTTTAGCCACACTGGGATTCATTTTGGGTTCTGTTGCTGCAAGATATTTTTTCCTCCCCACCACCAAGAGAAAAATAAATAAATAAATAAAGAGTAAGAGAGAAAATGCACCAGTGTAGACTAGTCATATAGAAAAGGCTTAAACTATTAACAGATTACAACTGATTTTCTGAACAGCACTTATTTGAAAAGCATGCACATTTTATTAAACTATCATAATGAGTTCACTTACGCACACTCTCACTCTTTGCTCTTTTTATTTTATGATCTAGGTCACACCACACACTACGAAACACATTTCTGAATTAATTTACATTGCCAAGAAATTGGAGACAGCAGTGTATAGGAAGCAAAGCATATTATATCAGATGCTTTTTTATTAGAGTACATTGTCTTCTAATACTGTTACTCTTGCTTGATATTCTGTGTCATAGACTCCCCATCTGGGTATTTTATTGAGAGCGGTGCATACTGTAATTGCCTAACTTTTCGGTAAACCATGATTTCACATGCAAAAATTAAATTTAATATAAATTTATTTACAATTATTAAACCATAAATAACATTACTGCTGCTTCTTGGAAACAGGCCTGAATTAAAAAGGTCTTTTAATGCATTTCTTCTCCATAACATTAATCTGTTTTAAAGCAATATGCTGACAATGTTGCCGTAATAATGAAAACATCTCCATTTGTGTTCAAGCAGTGACGATTCCTAAGAACATCTCCAGACTTGCCAAAATATGGCTCATTCCTGATTCTAAAATGCCAATTATTAATTACTCATATGTTAATCTACTATTTTGATAGTTCACATTTTTAGTTGTATTATTTATACCTTGTCAGTATGTTTGTCAGTTTTAAATTGGTTATCACCTTTGTCCCAGACTTCTAGTCTTGATCTATATGAAATATATTCAATGCATACATTTTGCTAAAATGTTTAATATCATCTCTTATCTCTTAGATAAAGCTTATTTTCTAGTAGATTTCTCAGGAGGATTCTAAATACAATGTTCCTTGTGTTTTTGCATGTTCAGTGGCTTCCTATATACTTGATTCTTAAAGGGCAACTTGGCTAGGTGTAAAATCTTAGAATCCTTTTCATTTTTTGAGTTCTTTGTTGACTTTACATTGTCTCTTTGGGTAAAGAATCAAAAAGTCTGACACTAATCCATTATTTTTCCTTCATCAATAACTCGGTCTTTTTGCCTGAAGGTCCTGAACATTGTTTCTTTTATCTTTATTGCCTGACAATTTTGATAGGACCCATCTTGGAGTTAAAATTTCTAGGTCAGTATTCACTGATACTGAAGACCTTTCAATATTCAGATTCAGGTCTGTCTGTTTATAGGTTTGTGTGTGTGTGTGTTTGTGTGTGTGTAAAGAGAGAAAAAAGAAAAAAAAAGAGAACAAAAAATTTAAAAAACAGAAGAAAAAATAATCCAAGAGAGCATGTTAAATTAAAAAGATACTCAAAGCCAGTTTTATCATATTTGAAAATTATTGCATGGGATGTCTAGTTCATATTTTTCATTTTGAGTGTTACTCTTGCTTAGTGGTTGCTATACTTGGAGGGGAATAGTGGATTTTTATCAACTAATTTTTTAAAATTATGAATTCTACAATTCCAGTGCAACACCCCAAGGTTCATTCTAGGCTTCTATCTTTCCTTATTTGCAACTTCTTTTCCCAATCATGAAAAACCTGGTTTTCATTACTTACAGTATATTTACTAATTTATTCAGCCTTAGTATACATATTAAGCATGTATTAGAAACAGCAGGCACCAATGCAAAAGAGGCTGGTATTCTCAGGAGGCAGAGAGAAGCAAATAAAGTAAGAGCATTATGAGCGGGTCAGAGACAGGGGAAAGTTAAGCTCAGAAAATTAGTCTAGGGCCTAGATTCAATTATGAACAATAAGCTGGGTGCAGAAATATTTTAAGGGTATCAGCCATGTTTTGCTTTCCAGGATTGGAGCAGTTATGAGCCAAAGCATGAATAATAAGAATTTGATACTATGTTTACTTTCAAATATTATCTAGTTTGATCGTGATCTCTGTCCTTTCAGGAAAATGAAGACACAAAGTATGTTCTGGCCGTTACTAGGAGTCAGAATTTGCATTCACTATTTTTCACGTTATTTCTATGGCAGTTTCCTAAAGTCATTTCCAGAGAACATAGTTTTTGTTGTTGTTTTATTTTGTTTGGTTTTTGAAGATATTTTATGCAAATAAGTAGATGTGATTAAGAAAACATTTAACTTCTCTTCAGCTCTACATTTCTGGAATTTGACTGTGATTTTGCTTTATGTAAACCCCATTAATGTTTCAGGTCAGTTCCATGGAGCACACTTGGGTTAACAATTGGGCAAATTCCAAGCCAAAAGGAAATCGCAGATTTATTGTAACAGCTTTTCAAGGAATAGGAAATAAAAAAAGGCTGTTGAGGAGAACAATACTGTCAGCACCAGGTCTGAATAGGAAAACACCTTCCTAAGAGGGCTTAGCATAGATTCATTGCCCAGTAAATAGGCTCCCCTTCAATAAGGAAACACAGACTCAGATTCTGAAGAAATTCATCACTCTCAAACCTGAAAGCTAACTTTGTAGAAAGGCATTAATTTTCATGAATGGGGTATAATGTCTTCAAAGACGGAATATATCAGCAATATTATATGCTCTGACTCTCTCTGACGAATCAAAGTCACCAAAGCAACTGCAATCAGTAACTTGATTATAGAGGATAGAGAAGATTTGAAACACATCATTTGACTGCTTTTCTTCCACCAGTACTTTAAAACCAAAATAAAAGGTAGCATTATGAAATCTGTAAAACTTCCTTTGAGTTAAAACAAGAGTCATGATTTTAGAAAGAATGTCAAATAAATTGTGAAAAGAAAATGCAAATTCCAATTTGCTCAGACCACTCTTTTTGCCCACTTGCTGTTCAGATTTCAGAATCTGAATTTTGACTATAAATGCTTCAGTAAGTATTCATTTGCAGAATTATATGCTAATACAGTGACTTGTTATATAGATACACTCTTCAAAGTTGCCTTATTTCATATGCAAATATTAAATGATTTTCTGTGGCTTAATTTATTTACCAGATGAATGGCTATAAAATATGTCTTTATATATATCAATTTAGACCTATGTGGATTCGAGTGAGGTATACAGGTAAATTATACACATTTAATTGATTTTATATAAAAATAGATATATAAAGGCATATCTAAAATGATGGCTTAGTAATTGTCACATAAATTGAATATTTGAGAGAGACAGAACTAAGGAGAGAGTTATGTGCTCTACAGCATGGTGATGCTTCTTGAGAAACACCAAAGCAACTGAGTTCTAGCCACATACCATTGCATCACACATCTTAATCAGTCAGAAATTCCTATTTAAACTTATACAGTGAAGATTCAAAACCTGATGTAAACATAAGTAAGAAAAAATGAAGTTGCACTATTTACTTCTTGTTTGCTTTCAGTGAAACTATATGATTAAATGAGTAGAAAGGCAAACAACTAATACAAATGTATAATAATTGCAGTGATATTATTCTTAGATTTTTCTCCTGTTTATGTAAAAAAATCCAACCTTAAGATGTGTGTGTGTGTGTATGTGTGTTTGTTTGAACATGTGTGTATACAGATCGTGAGTTTTGCAGGGAAAGAGACCTGGAATTTGAATCCTCTCTCTCCTGTTCTAGCTGCATGCACTTGGTAAATTCACCAATACTTGAAACTACAATTTCCACATCTTTAGAAGAGGATGGTGATTGTTACCGGAAAGTGTTTCAGAATATCCTTCCAACAAATGTATTTTGTACTGGAACCAGCTCACACGGGCATGCAAAAGCTAAAAGTATGCATCTTTTTTCAACTCTTGTTCAGTGACATCACATTGCTTAAAAGCAGACTTGGTGGGAGTGTTCACACCACGAAAACCAATAAGACATATCATCTCTCTCTGCCCAGAGCACTTTTAATAGCACACAACTGAATGGCATAATAAATGTACACAATGAATAGTTCTGTAACCATTGTTAAATCATTTAAATAGTAGCTATATATGGACTCATTTATAAATTATAAATCTAAACAAACATCTAAGAGACTTTGAGTGATGGCAACCCTCATTTAAGGTCTGAAGATCAATAATATATAGCAGTAACAGCAGAAGTTTAGAAATCCTGAATTTCTAAATTAAATAGTCTTCAGTAGCTCTCTTAACATATAGAAACATTAATGTAGAATTAGACAATTTTCCTAGAACTTTGTGATTAATATAATTTGTTGCATTGTTGCCTTCATTCCAATGGCATTACTGTATTTATCTGTGCTTTCTTTTGGAGTTCACAGAGCTGTCTGTGCCTTCATCTTTCCATGTGTATTTTGTTAGGGGTATGCATCTTCCCTTAGAGTCTACGATTTATGCTACCTTCGAAATAAAATTCTCTATATTCTTAAAACGTAAAATAAATGTATTTTAATGTCACATTAGAGTGATTTTTTCCTGGGCAAAAATACAAAGTGAGTCAATTTGTGTAGTTGCCATTGGCAGGGCACTACCCTAGATTCCCATTAAGTCCAATCCTATAATGGTGGTGACATTTTTTTTTTTAGCTTTGCTTTGTATCGTGTTGTGAATTTCAATAGAAATACTGGTTCCAAATTTCCTTAATGGATTTTTTTTTCCTACAGTATGTGCATTTAGTTATGAGTGGGTAACTCTGTGTACTAGCTTTCAAAAGTGAATAAAATATTGTAGATTGTTGTTATTATTTCAGTGAAGATTGTGTGAATTGTTCTTGGAGGTAGGATCAGGAGTACAGTGAAGGTACACAAAAGAATAAATAAATCATGTAAAATATATAGGACTGTGCAAAGTAAGGTCCATTCTTATGAAAAGAAAATACATACCTTTTGCTGGTGATTTTTCTCTGTTGTTAAGCAGTAAGCTGCTGATATCCATGCATGCTTACCACAAAATGTCTTTCTGATTCATTCCCTTTCCTCGGGCACTTCTGATGTTTCTCTATATTCTCCACAGTGTGTAAATCATTGTTAGCTTTAAATGAAAAGTTTAAAATGGTAATGTTAATTTCTTTGTCTAGATATATGAGAGCTTGGATCTACAGTAAAAATTGCTGTTACTGCAAATAGGTGTATAGGTACAGTATAAGGGAACATTTTCATCCAAAAGGATTAATTATAAAGCATTTTGGAAAATTTCATACTATATTTTGATAACCACTTTTGACCTTCTGATTATAAAGTTTTAGAGTAGGAGAATACCTCTCTCTATATGAATACTACTGAAATAAATGTCAAGCTGGATTTAGGATGTGAGATTATTTCATTTGCTTTTAGTTCCTTAATCTAGTTATTTGTCAAGTAAACAAGTTATTATATGTTTCGATATTTGATCTTGAAATCAAGATCACATAAAAACTTCTGCTTCCATTCTTTCTTTTTTAATTGAAGTATAGTCAGTTATATTGTGTCAGTTTCTGGTGTACAGCACAATGTCCCAGTCGTGCATATCCATACATATATTCTTTCTCATATTTTTTCCATTAAAGGTTATTACAAGATATTGAATGTAGTTCTGTGCTATACAGAAGAAACTTTTTCTAAAATCTATTGGCTAACATTTGCAAACCTCAAACTCCCAAATTTATCCCCTCCCACCCCCTTTCCCTGCTTTGTCGCAAATTCTGAGTTAGTAGAAATCTATTATTTTTCTCATTATCCAAACAGTTGTTTTAAGAATTGGACATAAGGCAACACATGTTAGTGAACACTGGAAAAAAAGAGAAACAAATCTAATGAGCCCTATGACTGCTCCATCTTCCTTCCTGGGGACAGTTTACGGGGCACAGCACGAAGGGAGAGCGCAGGCTGAACCTGGCAATCTCCAAGTTAAGGGGACGAACCTGAAAGTACATCAAGGACAGATTGGCTAGAGTTTGCAAACAGAGTAATGAAGAGAGAGCTTTTTATAGGAAGAGAGCTCCGGAAGTCTCCAGATTGTCCTGCCTTGAGTCTTTAACTGAGCACTCACTAGTGTAAGTATATGAAGAAATTACCTAAGGCCAAAACAAAAGCAAAAACAAAAACAAAAACGCAACAAAGCAGAAGCAACAAACCTCACAGCTCGCTCGTAATTTCAAGTAGTCGTGTTCCCACCAGCCAGAATGGAAAAGCCTGTAATTCAAGGAGTTTAGAGTAGAGTAATAACGAGAGTACTGTGTCAGTAGTGGGGGAAAGAAGCCCTGGAATATAGTCTGTGTGATTCTGCCTTAACAAAGCTAAAAAGAAAACCTTGAAATAGTCAAACTGTAACCAAGTAATTTATCTATATCCAAGTAAAAAGTTCAGGGATATTTACAGGAATATGCAAATATTTAGCAACAAACGGTAAAATTTGAAATGTTTGGCTTCTAATAAGACAAAAATTATCTCATATGCAAAGAAGTAAAACCATCTGCCCCATAAGGAGAAGGAAAGTCATCAGTCTAAAATGATCCAGCAGAAACACACATAATGAGATAAGCGGACAAGGACATTAAAACTTATTATAACTACATGCCATATATTCAAGAGGCAGGGGCCATACTGAGTGTGTTAAGCATGGGCATGTGAGATATAAAACTATAGTACTTCTGGAGATGAAAATTTCAATTTATAAGATGAAAAAATACACTGAATGGGATTAACATGAGATTAGAAATAGAAGGAAAAAGTTTACTGAATTGAAGACATTGAAAATGAAACTACCTAAAGGACAGATACATCTACAAAAGAAACAAGATTTGCAGACATAGTAAACAATCTTACGGTTACAAGGGAAAGGAGGTGGGAAGGGATAAATTTTGGAGTTTTAGATTTTCAAATGTTAACCACTCTACATAAAAATAGTTAAAAAAACAAATTTCTTCTGTATAGCACAGGGAACTATATTCAATATCTTGTAATAATCTTTAATGGAAAAAATATGAAAATGAATATATGTATATATATATGCATGATTGGGACATAATGCTGTACACCAAAAATTGACACATTATAACTGACTATATACTTCAATTTTTAAAAAAGGAAAAAAGAAAGAAAAGGGGCAGAAAGAGTTTGAAAGTGTTGCACCAAGGGGCTTCATGAAGGAACACATCAAGTGTGAAGTACCTTATGTTTGAATGGATTTTCCAAAATGTCCACATTAAAATGCCACTCAAAATTGGAGAACTTTTGCATTATCAAAATATTTTGAAATATAATAATTAGTATTAAGAGTTAGCTGAATAACCCAGATCAGATTGCATACGCTGTGTTTACACAATAAAATATCTCCCCAATTTTTCTCAATATATCTAATTCAAGTAAAGTGCTAGAAACACCAAAAAAATACAGATGTCAATCACAGGTGTTTTATTTTTCCATGAACTATTCAAAAGAAGGAACACATGTTAAGTCAATAAAATGTGTTTCACACAAATATCTACTGGGAGTTTTTGTAACAGTCTTTCTGTAAATAGAGCATGCTCTGGAAAGTAATCATTTTAGTATATTAATCAGTAAAGTGTCTGTGGCATTCTGATGAGATTTAATCTGGAATATAATGTGCATAATATCAGAAAGATTCCCCCAGACACACAGAAAAATAAAGGAAATCAAATTGCCCGTTTAACTAAATGTGTTGGCAAATAGCAGGGCATCAGTATGTAACCTCCCTTGAAACCTGAGGTGAATATTAAAAAAATAAAAGGGAAACATGAAGAAAACTGTGAAGACAAAACCACCTTAGCATGGACATTCTCAGAAAAACTGAACTGAAGACAACACGTAGTTTCCAAAGATTAACACAAGAAGCCTCGAGGATTGCCTTTTTCATACTATTAGTCATTGGCTTTTGGTCCCGCATCACTGTCTGGCCTGTCTTCCACAATGGAGCAGTGGCTGTTCTTTGAAACACTCAATTCACCAAAATACTCAGTGTTTTATGTTTCCTCTGTGTCACCGTCAATTTTCAAAGAATGGTATTTAACTATGTCAAGGGTCAAACTAAGTGGACAAAAAATGCACATCTGTTTTGTTGAAAAGAATTGGAACAGAAAAGGATAGATATAGAAATGAACCAAGTGTTCAAAACTGATAAGACTGAATGGGAAACACAATAAAAATCATAGAGAACAAAAAACGTAAATGAGCTCTTTTAATATGTGAGGCATAAAACGACTGCCTGTGAATTTCTTAAGGATAAAGTCAAAGAGGTTAAAGCATACTAAACCTGATATACATAATCACTGACTTTTTTTTCAATGGAGAAAAATTAAGATTCATGCAATTAACTTTTCTTTTTGCCATAAGACTACACACATACACATATGTAGACATATATGTGGATATATATAGTATATAATATATATGTATATATATTGTATGTGTGTACACACACATTCATCTTTGCACAGTCAAAATTTTTATTAACCATTGATATTACATGGAAGAGCAGAATTCTTAATATTTCCTGGCAATTTAATAAAATATTGAATTTTTAAATCTACTGAGATAGCAAAATTTTTTGGTGATATAATTCCTTTTAAAATGATTTTTCTACTAAAAATTTACTATATAAAATATGAAAAATGCACCATTTTAAAAATAGTTCCATGCATGTAATTTATTTCAGTCAGGATATAAATTGCAATTAGATAACGCAATATTAATCACTGTTCCCCTTGACTGAATAGTAGAGATTGAGCAAAAGTGTTCAGTCATTTCTTTTGTCATCACGGGTAATTTTAAGCATAATGTTATATTTTGAAGTCAGCCAAAAGTGCTGAGGCAACATTTAATTGACTTGATAACTCATAATTGAAATAATATGAATTTTTGGAACCCAGCATTAGTTTGGATGACACTAGGGACCACCTTTCAAAGCTCTGATTATAGTTTGAAAGAGCCATCTTCAAGCTGAAGTTAAGTCCTAGGCAGAGGAACTGCAAATTATTCCACAATGTATTTATTCTCAGACCTTTAGCTTTACAGTACATAGAACTCTTATTCACTGGAACATAAATTCAGTTTTGCCATTTGGCCATTATATTTTGCTTAATCATGGTCCAAAATTCATATATTAGTCATTAATAATATTTCATACCTGTTATGGACTCAATTGTGTCCCTCCAAAATTTGTATATTGGAGCCCTAACACTCAATGTGACTGTATTTTTAAATAGGATCTTTAAAAAATTCAGTACGGTTAAATGAAGTCATAAGGGCAGGACCTTAAACCAATGTGACTGGCGTCCTTATGAGAAGAGGGAGAGACCCCAGAAGATCACATTTTGATATATTCTTTAAGAAAAAAAGTTTTGTCCTTAGGATAATAAAATAATGATATGCATTGAAGTCAGTAAATGTAAGAAGTTAAGCCTGAGAAATTTGAGGTGCTCTAAAAAAGGATATAGAAAAAAGTAATGGTGTCAATAGGCAGATAAGTCTTTTATAAAGTCTTCACTTCTGACTATAATTTATATATTAACTGAAGCTCTAAAGCAGTACTGTTAAGAGGGCAGCTGAAGGTCTTTAAAATATAACAGAAATAGGGTCCATGAAGTTAAATCAGAGTAAAAGTTTTTTTCAAATGTGGTCATATAGAGAGTCCATCCAGTTTACAGAGGCAGTAATTTAGGTAGATGCTCAAGCTCCAGGAGTCCGAGTGAAGACCTATAATCTGACAGTCTTGTAAAATTGTTCTGTACTCTAGATCGTCAGAAAGATGGTATAGGGCTTCAGTTTTCCAAAATCAGGAACAAGCTGAAAATCTGGAAAGCTTGGTGTCAGAAGAAATAAAAGGGTTCAATGAAGTAACGTGAAGGAGCAGAAATTCAAGCTCTTCTATTATTAAGACAATGCAACAGCAATTAGAAATATCAGTGTGGACCTACTGTGAGTCGTGGACATGTTGGCCTCTGGGCACGAGTACACTTTCTGTAACCCCATTTTCTCCAGCCTTTGCCAGCTGCATCGTTCTATCATGCTATGTTAAAAATAAGAAGAGAACAGGTCAATCAGGTCAATAAGGTTCTAGGTGTTTTGCCAGTTCACCACAGAAGGAATATTGTGCTATTCTCAATGTCTTATGTCAGTTATCGTATGTTATCAAAATGTTTCATTACTCACTATGTTAACCTCATCACTTTATCAAGTTGTTCCTGTCAAGTTTTTTTCACTATCTTGTACAGAGTTATATTGAGATGATATAAATATTTTGTGACACCTCAAAATATCACTCACTACTTTTAGAATCCTTTTATGAGTCTTCCCTGAATTAATGTTGATAGTTGTTAAATGGTGATTTTTTTTAATCTCTTCATTCTTTTCTTGTTTATTACTTGACCCTCTGCTATAAGAAAGGGCTTTCTATATAAATATAGATATATTAATTATTAAATATGGCATAATAGTAAGGTAATTCATTTAAGCAGTTATAACCTAACTAATTATTTAATTCAATGCTAAATTGCATCATATTTAGCCATGGGAGCTCCTCAAGTTGGCTTCTGTGTCCTTTGTGTGTGTCTCATTTTTGAGTACTTCCTTACATTCAGAAACAAGTTCATCCAAGTTCGTCTTGTACTTTTCCTGCTCCAGCCTAGAATCGGGCATTTCTCCACAAAGTTCTAGCTTCTATCAGTGGAGAGACAGTATTTAGAAACCATGGTCTGGCTCTCATGATTGTTACCAGTTTGCTGTTGCTTCTAGCACCTCTCAGAGGACAAAACCAAGACGTAAGACCTCACGAACTGTGTAACTTCAGCAAATCCAACTGTGAATTGGATTTTCTTTGTCACTCTTCCATTTCAGACACTTTTCCTTGGGTACCTTTTACTGTTTTTTATTTTATTTTTATTTTTCTCAATATTTCTGCTCTTCGTTAAGACCCTTTAGAAGTTTTCATTCTAATTTTTTTCTTCCTTAACATCTTGTCTTCATTCCTGATACAGATAAGATAAAGCTGAGCCTGAATGCCTGGGTATATTTGCAAAAGTTTAAAACATGAAGAAATTACGTGACTTCTTTATGAACAATGGTGGACGTAGTTAAACTCAGGCATAGGGCCACACAGTTGAGCATTTTCTCAGTCTGCTTAAGGAAAAGCGTTTCAAAATTCAGTCACTATCATGGGTTGGATAACAAAAAGATGTTAGAATCTGAAGTACAGTGCCTGTGAATGTAGCCTTGGTTAGAAATACCATCCTTGCTGATGATCCAGTTAAAATGAGTTCATTAGGGTGAGCTCTAATCCTATATGATTCCATCCTGAAAAAAGAGGGGGAATTTGAACATAGACAGACACACACAAACACACAGAACTCCATGTGAAGGTGAAGGCAGAGGCCAGGGTGATGCACTTACAAGCCAAGGAACACCAAAGAGTGCCTGAAAACCACCAGACACTAGGAAAGCAACATGGAACAGATTTTCCCTCACAGCCCTCAGTAGGAACTAACCCTGCCAACACCTTGATCTTTGACTTCTAACCTCCAGAACTGTGAGGCAATGCCTCCAGAACTGTAAGGCAAATGTTGTTTAAGCACCACTTTGATACTTTGTTATGGCAGCCCAGCAAACTAATAGAATCACAAATGCAGGGTGTTATTAAATTTCCACATTATGCTACATATCTATATGGATCACAAATAGTGCTAAAGTTTTCTCTTTCTACTTAACTTATTTGTGAGAGTTAAAAAAAATTGTGTAATTCTTTATGTACTTAATGGTTCAGACATTTAAAATATCAACCATTAACACCATGCATTAGAATGAAAACAAAATACATCATAAACTAAGAGATTAGAACAGTAGATCATTTTAAGAAAACAGAACACGTTAGACTTGGGTAAAAATATCCATCTCTGAAATGAGCACCTTCTATTAAGTAAAGAAGAAGTATTTTAATGACATAATGTAAGTGTGTGTCTAGCTAATGGGAAAAACTTAGCAAGCAGAGGGTTTACAGAGAAGCACACACCTTGATTATTGTTAAGGTGTGTTTTTAAATTTATTTTAAATTCTAATTTGGTTTAATTAAACAGAAAGACTCTCTTGGCTCCCTGAGTGTACAGGTGGGAATCAATGAAGGTTGTTTATTCTTTGGTTCTACACATAAAATTTTCATGGTGAGGTTACTTCTGTGTTTTAAAGATGAACACTAAAAGTGGAAACTGCTATACTGTATAAAAGAGCAATTAAATGTTCTTTAATTCCCTAGGGAATTACTTTCCCATTCTTTCATTTTTCCCCAGTTTTAATAAAGTGTAACACCTTTAATCAAAGTTTTTTTTAATGCTGAAAATAAGAAATATTTTATTAAATTCACTTATAAAAACTAGCTTTTGTAAATTTATTGAGATCTCAGAAATCCTAGGGTGCCAGTGAATTTGCTGAAAAACTACTAAGGAATGGATTCTGAAAAGATGTGCTATATTTATTCACTAAAATTTCTCTCAGTATCATTCTTAGTCATTTCATTCTGGTGAAAATAAGGCTTAGAAAGATTTAATATTTTCATAACAAAAATAACCTAAAGTTATTAAGCCTTTTAAACTTCATGATTCCATGTCTTTTATTCCCTTACTTAAGACTAAACTCTTTCTTTTCTTAGTTACTTGCTAAATACCTATCATTCCACTGTTATGCAGATCAAATTTCACACCTTCTTTAAGCTTTTCTGGTTACTTTCTCTCCCACCCCACCCCCACAAGCAGAGCTAAGTACTCAATCTGAGAGTTTATTCTATCCTGCCTGTACTTTACTTGTAATATTCATGTCATAACTGTCTCCAAACATGCCTTCTTCACTGAGGAATGCATTTTATTTTAGGGTAAGAAATTTTATTCTGGTTATCTTTTTACTATTAAGATCTGTCATAGTGCTACGTGATAGTCTACAGAGGAATGTTGACTAAGTGAATCAATAAAGTCGTGTTTTCATTACATATTAGCCAAAGCTCACAGGTTACTATGCATACCACACCCATGAGTTTTGTCATTCCTTATAGCTAGACCTTTAGTATGTCTTGGGTTTCCCAGGACAGTCCTGTTTTTTCTTTTTATTAAGTTACAGTTAATATATAATATTATGTAAGTTACGGGTGTACAATAGAGTGATTCACAATATTTAAAGGTCATACTCCATTTGTAGTTATTATAAAATTTTGGCTATATTCCCTGTGTTGTGCAATCTATCCTTGGAGCTTATTTTATACATTATAGTTTTTACCTCATAATCCCCTACCCCTATCTTGCCCTTCCCCTTCTCCCCTCTCTGCTGGTATCCACTAGTTTGTTCTCTATATCCATGAGTCTGTTTCCTTTTTGTTATATTCACCAGTTTGTTTTACTTTTTCAGATTCCATATATGTGCTATTGTACAGTATTTGTCTTTCTCTGATTTATTTCACTTGGCATAATACCCTCCAAATCCATCCATGTTACTACTGATGGAAATATTTCATTTGACTTATGGTTAAGTAGTATTTCATTGTGTGTGTGTGTATGTGTGTGTGTGTGTGTGTACCATATCTTCTTTTTCCATTCATCTCTTGATGGACACTTAGGTTGCTTCCATATCTTGGTGATTGTAAATAATGCTGTTGTGAACACTACGGTATATATATCTTTTCAAATTAATGTTTTTGATTTTTGTTTTTGTTTTTGTTTTTTTCTGATATATACCCAGGAGTGGAATTGCTGGGTCATATGGTAATTCTATTTTTAGTTTTTTTTTAAGAAACTGCCATACTGTTTTCTACAGTGGCTGCACCAGTTTACATTCCCACCAACAGTGTATGAGTTCTCCACGTTCTTGACAAATTTGTTATTTGTGGTGTTTTTGATGATAGCCTTTCTGACTGGTGTAAGTTGATATCTCATTCTGGTTTTAAGTTTCATTTCTCAGATAATTAATAGTGTGGAACATATTTGCATGTTCCTATTGGCCATCTCTATGTCTTCTTTGGAAAAAAGGTCTATTCAGGTCTTCTGCCCATTTTTTAATTGAGTTTTTTTTTTTTTATTTTGAGTTGTATGAGCTGTTTATATATTTTAAATATTAAACCCCTTATTGGTCATTTCATTAGCAAGTATTTTATCCCATTCAGTAGGTTGTCTTTTTTGTTTTGTTGATGATGTCTGCTGTGGGACAGTCCTGATTTATGCTTATTATCCTGACATATGGTCTGGCTCAGGCTTTTTTTCCCCATATTTGTCCTTTTTTAAGAGAATTACTATTACTAATAATTGTTTCAAAATAAGTTGGATAGGTTGGGTGGGCCTTCAGCTTTATTTCTGGTTTAAGCCATGGTTTCACTCAGTTTAAGCCACCATCTTACCTCGTCACGTGTGAGACGTGTTGCAGTGAATCACGTCCTCACTTTTGCCCGTTACTACATCTGAAAGATGAGCAGCAACCACTCATTTTTCTCTTTCCATCTTCTTCTAGATAAAACACGTAACACTTCCCTTTCAAGAACAACAGGCTGACAACATGCTATGTGCCCTAACAGAGGCCAGCTGGGAGAGCTCACGTTTGCTGGTGTGTGTGGAGTGGGAAGTGTTGGATCATGTTGCTTCTGCTGGCCAGCTCTTTTACAAGTATGGTGCAGTCGGCTGTGCTGTGGCTTCACAGGCAGTGCTGGATTCGTTGAAAAGCCCACAGATAAGAGTGACTTCTGATCAAGCTTGACACCGTGGCTTAAACAATATTCTAGGTCTTCGTTTCTCTCTGACCTTATCTTGACTTTGTTTCCAGTGAATAGGAACAAAATTATCCTCAGACCCTCTGGTAGCAAGATGGCTGCAGCTCCTAAATTCCTAGTTCAGGAGAGAAAAGAAATATTTCTTATAAATCCTCCAAATTTTCTGACTTTCATTCTGAATAGATGGACTCTGGAAATACACCATTCAATATGTTATCTGATTTGGTTCATGCATGCTCCTCTTCTGGAAGAATCCAAGGTCAGATTCCCATGGGGACTTTAAAACTGGCCTCAAATAATGTCTAGAAGCAGAATGGATATAAGGTAGTGAATAAAAATATCTTTGACACTGAGACCTTGAAATGTACTAAGTGTTCCCTAGTTACTAGTTTTTCTCTTTTTCTCCATTAGCAAAGCCATTTGTATAGATCTGCTCCCAAAAATCCGCCCCCAAAATCAGTTGTAATCTTTCTAAGCAGGTCAAATTTTCACAAAAGTTTAGCTTGTCCTATGCACCAGATCTAACATCGAGCTATCCATAATGCCTTCTGGGTTTCCACAGGTGTTATTTCTGGCTAAAAATAGCAAAGTTCTACTGTGCACATTTGGGAAAAGAATAGTGTGGTTTTTTAATAAGCTGTTTGAACTTTGTTAAAAAAAAAACTTTGGCATATTTCATCATCTGTTACATAAATATTACATATTGAGATGAGAATTTGTTAAAAGAGTAAATGGGGTAATTAGTTGAACAAGAGGTGAAAGAAAAACACTAAATTAAGTAATATCTTATTTTACCTAAGAATGGTATTTAAACACCTAAATAAAAAATGGAAGAAGTTTACAACCTATTTTGCTTTTGCTTTCCTGGAGAGAGATTCATTTGAGAATGATAACCTCAGAAGGATGGTCTACTGACCCCTAAGTAGGAGCCTGACTTTATTTCAAGTTACAGAAAACAAAAGTTTGCTGGGAAACAATGGGAGAATGCTACTAGTTTTCATTCTTTTTATATACTTTTTTTTTAATCTTTGGAGAAACATTTTACAGTCTGCCTGCCTGTAAAAGTGATGTTTGAATGTAATCTACAAAAGTTGCAAAACTGGTAACTCATAAAATATTCCTGAGGTTGGCAAGTTTCACATGATGAAAGGTTCACACAGCTCTAACAAGTAACTAAAAAGGAGACTGGTGTCATGGGCACCAGCGCAGCAGTTTAAAGCCCCATGCTGGATACTGGACTCCAGTTTGAATTCTTATCATCGATCCCAGAAGATAACACCCCCACCATGATCATCCTTCATTGGCGTGTTCAAGCTTAACCAACTTTACTGCAAAATAATTGAAAATATGAATAAAACAGCTCTGTTTCTTCTTCTTTTTTCCTTAAAAGAAGATGAACATTTTACAATGAAGAGGATTTTCACATTTATATTTAGTTAATTTTGCTCTAGCTTGAAAAACAGGCCTCTAGTTTCTGCCAGCACTGGTAACCAAGGAGAATGATTACCACATGCAGGTGTCACTGATTGGTTGGACTTGAAAGCTGCACAGATTTGTTTGGAGGCCTGAACTGATCTCTCTATCCCCTAATCTCCATTTACTTCTGCCAAATGCCATTAGAGAGCAGTGATATCTGTTTTGACTGACAGCATGGCTAACAAGTAGGATCAATGTCAATGTATCATTTGGATTTGTGGCAGAAATATATAAATACACACACACACACACACATATATATAAAATAAACATTATTGTCTACAAATTTTATTTCTACAAGTATGTATTTTAAAAGATTAGTTATAAACATATTCTAGCCAACTAAGTGAAACTCCTGTTGAGAATTCTGCTTTTTATTTTTAATTTCCCAAACTTCCTACTTTGTAGTAGTATCTTAAGTAAGAAAAGGATATATATATATAAGGATATATAGGTAAAAAGAAACAAACAACAACAGAAACAAAACAAACCCCTCCTATCTAATGAATAAGCATTAAGGTTATGGCATAAGGCTATAGAATACTTAAAAATAATTATGACTTAGCAGATACTATATAAAAGGGGACTTATTAATTAAGGGGATTGTATCTTCATTTATAGAACATAGAGAAGCTTTCTTAATATGTCTTCATGTGAATAATCTTTGAAATTAACTGAAGCTTCCAATTCCCCGACTGAATAACTGTGGCTGGCATGTCTCTCTTCTGCTCCACACCTTCTGCACTTCTTACTTTACCCAATGAAACCATTGCTAGATATTGTGGAGGAGGCCTTAGGATGTCTTTTATGTAAAAGGTGGAACACAAATCAATCTCAAACTAAGTCTGAGAGAAAAGGCTTTTGTCCTTACATCATAAAGTACCTGCATATGTTTTAACTTGAAATAAAATGTTTAAGGTATATGTACATTTTTATTTGTTTATGGTTCCTACTTTAACCTACTTTCTCAGTTAACTTACAGATAATTGTTCCAGTGAAGTAAGATAAGATGGTTCTTACTATATACCATAGAAGTATTATGAATTCAACATAAAACATAGAACTTCTTTTACTATAATGTAGTGATGGCACTGAAAATTATATTTTGATGATAGAATACTTTAAACATGTGTCTTCAATTCCTCTAATTTAGAATCCTCTAGTTTAGAAACTGAATATAAAGAAAATCCTAAGTGCAAATACTAAGAGGACAGGAGACTAACCTTATATTTGCCAAGATTTTAGAGGCAGATTAAAACTTCTACCTATAATTGCCCGTTGCATCAAATGATACTATCCTCTCCAGAATTTGATTAACAAGAATTCTACTATTAAACATGAATTCCATTGTTTTGCAAGTCTTTCTGTTATAAATGAAGAATCAACAAATCAGAGCTTCAGGCTGGTGAGCAAATGAAAGCGCTGGGACAGGTGGCATGCCCAGAGGACATGGAAGCTGCACACCCTTCCTCCCCATACCTTGCCCTGTGCATCTCTTTTATCTGTCTGTTCCTGAGTTGTATCCTGTATACTAAACTGGCAAATAGTTCTTCGGGTGCTGCATATTTGGCAAGGCATGCCAGTTTGCTGTGGGAATCCCAAAAGAGACCTCAGCTCTCACTGTTAATTGGCTCTGTGGCTCTGGTTTCCATTCCATTGTGAATGGATGTTAGAAAATGTGTGTTAAAGATGCTGAAGTTGTCTTGTGTGGAGGAGCCAAAACCATGGCTCCCTGCTGTTCAGAAACGAGCATTTAGAACCAAGTTTGGAAGGTTTGTGAGCAGCATGAATAGATCAGCATGTCCAACTCCCCCATGGGAATTACTGCAGAGAATTTTGCTGCAAAACATAAAATAAGCAGAAAAAAATGTAACAAATCCATCCTGTTGTCACAGCAGAGATGGAAAGCTGCTAATGATGCTGGTCACTTTAATAATGAGATGGTACAAATTCAGGTAAAGATGAAGAAGGGAAACAAGCAATGCAAGTAATGAGCAGGCTTGGTCCCAAACAAGCCTGGAGCAGCTAAATAAACTTCCTCCAGTTTTCAAGGAAGAAGGGCCGACATTGCAAGGAATGTACCAAGCGTATCTGATGCTTTCATAGCTAGTGAAGATGCTGTTAAAGGCATAACTTCACACTGGCAAAAATCGTGGGCTATTTTGTATCTAGATGTGATCTATCTATTGTAGATAATATTGGTCTTGTCCCTGCTACCAATGAGGCACTAAAGAAAACAAGATTGAGTCTTGAAGACATGGATTTGGTAGAGGTGAATGAAGATTTTGGCCCCTGGAACTTAGCAGCTGAGAAGAGCTTGGATCTCGACCCAAGTAGAACCAACGTACAAGGACGAGGCATTATTTGGGATCAGCCACTGGGAGGAACTGGATCAAGAATTATTGCACCCCTGGTTCGTGAATTAAGATGTGGAGGTGGAAAATATACAGTTGCATCAGCTTGCACTGGAGCTGGCCAGAGTATCACACTGATCACTCAGAGCACAGCCTGAGGAGAGCAAGGAGACCACCACGACCCACAGTTACTTTACGTAGCCAGACCACATTAAAACAAGTGACTTTCAGAGCAGCAGCTAAAACTGGCTATGCCCTGCCACTGAAACAGTGATTGAAGGTGATCAAGTGTTGATGAAGTAAAGATGTATTTATCATGCATAAGAGCTCAGGTCAGAAGTAAGTTCTCTCAAATTTGCACCAAATATGATGCATTTCTGAACTGAAATCTAATTATAGAAGGCCCTTAAAAGAAACCATGTCCTGGCCATATAACTACCACATATGCTTTAGATCATATGATTGCAAGGAAATTGAATAAATGCTGCCTTAACTTCCCAAAATAAATAAATAGAGGAATGAACCCATGAAAAAATACCTCTATGAGGAATACTCAAAATTGCTTATGATTTTCTTTTTACACTTTATACTTTACTACATGACATTCTATTAACATTCTTTAATAGAAACAATTCCGAAGGGGCTAGCCCCTGATATACAGGACGTGGCCTGATACTTTTAGCCACATGCTTTGGTGTTGCTCCAAGCTGACTTGGCAGTTACAGCTAGGTTTTCGAGTCTCCCATTGAACATAAACTTTTTCACAGAACCTCAAAATCAGATAAGACCATTCTGTGATTGTTATGGATAAAGACAAAACAAGACCATTCTGTAATCAGGCCTGAGCATTGATGAGGCAGTGCCCACAGCATCACAAATATAACCCTTCCCTGGTTATTATGAGCAACTGCTGTTTCTTAAATAATTACAGGATTAGCCTCACTCTAGTGCATACTCCCCATAGATAAGATGTTTTGAGATATTCTAGCATAGAATTGCTCCCAGCTGCTGACAGTAGACAATCCAGTGCCAAGTTCCACTTCCTTAAACCCTCCTCCAAACTCAACCAAAGCCTAAATTGTGTAATACGCTGTTTTCATTACCATCCGTGATGGTTAGTGTAAGTGTCAACTTGACTAAGCTAAGGGATGCGCAGATAGCTGGTGAAACATTGTTTCTGGTTGTGTCTGTGAGGGTGTTTCTGGAAGAGATTAGCATTTAAATTAGTGAACTGAACAAAGCAGATGACCCCTGCAAATGTGGGTGGGCATCAGCCAACCTCCTGAGGGCTCAGGTAGAATAAAAAGGCCGAGGAAGAATGAATTTGTTCTTCCTTCTGCTTCAGCTGGGACATCCTCTCCTGTCTTTAGTCATCAACCACTCACCTCCCCACCCCCACCCCTGTTTCTCAGATCTTTAAACTTGAACTGAATTACACCTCTGGCTTTTCTGGTTCTCCAGCTTGCAGATGGCAGATTGCAGGACTTCGCCTCAAAATTACATGAGCCAAATCCTATAATAAATACCTCCCTTCTCTCTCCCTCTTTCCCATTCTCTCTGAAAGTAAAGTGTTCTTATGAAAACTTTTGTTATGTTGAAATGGCCTAAAGCAAAGAAGCAATTTTTTTTCCCTAGAAGTGAAAATCTTCTTCAGATTTCTTTCGGATTAGCAAAAACAGGTACTCATGTAGGTCTTTCATAAAAGTGAAATGGCATAAGGCAAACTTTCAAAAGGCAGGGCATACCTCTGTGTGTGTGTGTATTCTTTTGCTTCTGTTTCTCCAGAGAACTCTAACACACCTTACCAAGATGCCCCACATTTCTCCATGTGCATGTCCTTTAATGTTAAAAACAAGAATAAACCCAGGTGTGTTCCTGGTGGTCTTTGGATGTAGAGTGCTAACACAAAGAACAGAAAATAAATTGCATGTGTTTAAAGAGTTGATTGGAATGGGGGATATATTACGTAAATCCAAGAGGAATGCAATGCAAGAAGATGGAATTAATAGGCAGCAAAAAATCAAATTTCTCTGCTCCCAGAATTCTACATAACACCACAGTAGAGGTATTGTGACTTATTGATTAAATTATCCAATTCAATGAAAGTATGGTGAATAGATGCAGGAAAGCTGTTTCTGTATGCTCTGTTTAAATTACAATTAAATTTCCAGCTGGATATCTCCAAAACGTAGTAGAGCCCTCGCAGGGATGGTATTTGCCTTGTTCTATTTTGGGATTCTTTAGCAGCATCACCTTATAGCAACAGCTGTTCAGAGTGCTGGGATTGGTATGAATTTTTCTTCTACTGCTGGCAAGTTGAAAATCTGTAAAATATTTTCAGTTCATTTCAGGTTCAGGTATCCCTAGGAGCAATTGTCTTCATGCACTAGAAGGGAAGGTACTAAGACTGTAAAACAAGAGTTTCAGGAACTAAATTCTAACTGCTGTTCGTTGGAAACTCCAACTGAGACTTAACTGCCAAACACCAGACATTAGAAGATCAGTAGCTAAATTAGCCAGAGTAAACATCCTGAGGTGCAAAACTAGTGCCAGCTCACTGAGCTAAGAATAAGACACACGTGGGTTGGCAGTAGGACTGAGGAAAGACCTAAATAAATATGGATAAATGCAGTATCTATTTCTATACTGAAGGACACGATTTGACCAGAAAATCAGAAAAATTAATTCACCTATAAAGATGTAAAATGAAATATTTGGAAGATTTATGCTCTTGATTAGAAAATAGCTATATTAAGATTATATATTATGTATGTAATTTGAGTGCTAATATAAGAACCTCATGATAATCATCAAGAAAATTTTAATTTAACAATCATACATGGAAAATTTAGATCTTCCATGGGATTATTTATTAATATGAGCACACGTATTTCCCCCCTCCTCTTTCCCGTCTCTTTAGTGTACATTTTTCCCTAAATATCAAACAGTTGTTAACATTTTTAGAGTATTGTATACATACCAAAAATTGCAAAGATCATAATTTACTCTTGATGACTTTTCCCAAACTGAGCTGATGTATATAACCAACACTCAGATCAAAAGACAGACCACTACCAGTAGCACAGTTCCCCATCTGGTGGCTTTTTTCCCATTATATTTTTTTTAATAGAAATGGCATCCTCTACTGAAACCAAGATGAATAACTATAATAATGATATTAATAATAATTATTAACATAACATCATTATTATTATTTGTAATAGTATATAAATCTCTTCAGTGGTCATGGATGAATATAAGGCTTATAAGAAAACTAAATCTTCAAACATCTGAATTTTAATTTTTTTAAAAACTATTTTGGCACTTTTTTCAAAACTATAGGCAACAATAATGAATTTGAATCTTATCCCACATGCAATGAGAAGCCACTAAATAAATTTCTGCAATGGGAGGACATCAGTACATGTTTTGTTTTGTTTTTTAAGAAAAAACAAGACTTTCAGGAATGTGGATGATGAATTGATGAATTAATAAGAATCAAGCAGGGCTGGAGTCCAGAAATTTAGAAAATAAGGAATTAATCCACTAGATAAATTATAAAATTTTGAACTAAGAATGTGTTGAATGTAAAGTTTATAGCAATGAATAAAAAGAAGAAAAACCCTGTCCAAATGACTGATTTAATGAGAAGGTTCTGGGAGACAAAAGAGTTTTAGCCTCAAGTTCTGGCTTAGTGGATGCTCATAACATTAATGACAAAAAATATAGAAGTAATAACTAATAACATATATGTATATTTCATTGCATAATAAAATTTCTCCTTCATTCTTTCATGCTTTATTTATTTGTTTATTTATAAACAAAGGTAACATGACAGTTACATTGCAAAATCATTCACAAATGAAGCCTCTTATCTGGAAAATGTGTTTGAGACCCAAGTGTGGATTCTTTGAATCATCAAGCTATTCAAAGAACTGTTTCTTATAAAACATGCATTTTGTACTTAAAGTTGCTTTACCTTTCAACATTTAATACATTCTGATTCCTAAAGAGTCATTTAAATCTTTTTAAATGTAACTATTTTAAACTTTTTTTTCTGTTGACTAAAACTAGTTATGTTTTATACTCTACTGCAATAACTCACCTAGTTGTTTCCTCGATATCTGTGACTCAATATTTCTAAATGACTTCTAGTTCCTCCACCATAATTGCCTGTAGTTCTTTTTCTGTATTGTCTCTCCTTTTCTTCCATTATGTTCACATATTTGCTTCTTTTTCTTCCACCATTTCCAGCCATTAGTGGCCATGAAAGGCACTTTTGAACTTCCTGTATTAAATAATTTCCCTTCAAAAGTTCATTTGCTTTATTATTTTTTTTTATTTTTGTCATGTATTTTTTAATTTTTTTTTTAATTGAAGTGTAGTCAATTTACAATGTTAGTTTCGGGTGTACAGCAAAGCAATTCAGTTATACATATAAATACATATATATAATTTTTCAGATTTTTTTCAGATTGCAGCTCATTATAAGAAATGGAATATAGTTCCTTGTGCTATACATCAGGTCCTTGTTGTTTATCTATTTTATATATAGTAATGTATATTTTCATGTTTGATAATATTCACAACTATTTCTTTTTGATTGGAATAAATCTCATTGCAGATCATTTCTGTCAAAATTATATGAGATAGAACAACATTTGATTTTTTTGAGAAGTAAAGATCAGTTATTTTGTAGAATATTCCTCAGTATGTGTTTATCTTATAAGATTTTTTTTCCATGATTAAGTCCACTGTATACATTTGTGGCAGAATGCTCTAAGAATGATTTGTTTTCCTTTTGTTCTCAAAAAATGAGGTCAAGAGGAAAATGATTCTGGCTTGTCTCAGTATTGGTGATGTTAAATTTCATCATACGGTTAAGGTGATGTCTACCAGGTTTTTTCACTGTACATTTACTGTATTTTACTATGTGACCAGTCTAGGAAATAATAAGGAGATATTCTGAAACTATGTAAAAATTTTGATGCTCATCAAACTTTCACTCACTAGTATTATCAACCATTGGTGATTTTCTAATTATATATGTACATATATGTATATATTTTATTATACATACATTTATTATATATTACTATATACATTATATATTACATGTATTATAACTGCATACTATATATATAATACAATATATTATGATATAGATATGTATATGAGCTAGCTTCCTATTGTCAGAAAAACTCTGCGTATTTGTTTATATCAGTATGGTTTCATAAATTATTATTTTATTTAGTGAGTTAAAACAATTACTCTATTTATTTTACTTTCAACTTGTCCATTTGATGTATCTATTTGTTCACAGTGATTTATCTACCCAGGTCCACTGTCCTTTGGGAACAAAAGTCAAAATTTTTTGTATTTCAGAAAGGTAATAAATTGCATATATTATATCCATTGAGAAATCTAGTTGAACACATACTTTTTGGCAGTGACATATATGAATATTCAAAATAAATATGATTGATAGAGACTGTGTATACAGCATCATAATCAATTCATGTCAGATTTGCCATGAGTTAGAAAACATTTTGATTTTCAAAGATTTGGGGATTTCAAAATCTGAAATTCAGACTAGTTGTAAAATCTAAAATTTGAATATATGAGATTCTTTTAGCATTTACAGAAATTAGTTTAATCTTGGTTTATATATATTAATATAAAATACACACAGAGTTAAGTATTCAGAAATTCTGTTAATAAAGTGTAAAGAATACTTCAGATAATATATATATAGAAGCCTAGTAATATTATTTTTGTATCTATGGCTGTTTACTTCATGTATAATAGGTTTATTCAGATTTATGTTGTCTAATCTGTTGTGCCATGATACAATATTAATACCATCCTAGGAAATTTCTGTCTTATATAAGAATATATAAACTTGTTAAAACTTTACATATTAATCTATTAAAAATTATCTGAAAGGTAGATCTGGTAGCAATAAAAAGCAAATCTGAGAATTTTAGATTAAAAACTTACTCTAAGAAATTCTTTCTCCAAAGATTTTCTGACAGGATAAAATAATAATAAAAATCAAAATATATAGGGACAAAGGGTATCTGTAACTAATTGAGGGACATTTTAAAGTAGGTTATTCCTTAGTTCAAAGATAACACTTGACAGTTTTCTCCTCTCCATTACCCTACTTTTCAGTGTAGAATTTTGAATAATGAAACCACTGAAACCACAAGATGAATGGAAAATTTTGGTTGCCAGGGAAACCTCTATTAGCTGTTGTATGGTTCTCATGTTGGTCTCCCACTTTTTCCCAAATCAGTGGTTTCTTGATATTGGGGGGAAAAAAAAGATTGGAACTAAAATGCATTTTTACAATGGGAATATATTTTATATAAAATATCAGAAGCCTAAATCAATCTATTACTATTTTATATTCTATAGTACAATGTAGAGTAATTGTTATTAGAAGGAAAAATTAGATCTTTTTATCTCTGAGTATATTATTTAACTTTACTGTTGCCCTCAAGGCTTCCATTAATGTGTCATGTCTTAAATGCATGAAGTCTAAATTGGTAGAGAACTGTGACGATTTTTACCTGTTCTGTTTTTATGCCTCACTGTGTCCTCACTGTGCCAATGCATTATCTGTAACAGTTCCTTCACATTACTTATAATTTATTCCTGGAAAAAAAAGAACACCTACATCGTTTGGCTAAAAGTACTTTTCCCTGGGATTAAAAAGGTTGCCATTTTTGCATGCTGACTTGAAGTGGAAAGAAATGAAAATAAGAGCTATTTTCTTTTTCCAAACACGTCCTTTGACGTTTTCAAAGTGAACCTTGATAGGGAATATGGCCAAATAAAAATGCAGCTACTGCTTTGGCTTCAGGAAGAAAAAAAATATCAAAATAGCAATTTCCCATGGTGATTCCCTTTTTGGAACACTGATCATTAAACCATCTTGCTCTTTGACATACTTTACAGAAGTATGGTATTACTTCTATTGGCACTTAATTTGAGGAATTACATTTAAAAATTTTTTTTAATCCCATGACTTTTGAAAGAGTGAAATAAAGACATTCTTCCCATCATGATGAATGCACTCTATACACCTAAAAAGGTTATTTTCTCTTAGGTCCCCATGGACTAAAACTGGATTTGAGACCACCAAGGAACTATATACTTGGATAGCAATGCCTTACCCTCTGATAGAATTGCTTTCACTGAATTGCACTGAGGCATTTACCACCAGCTTTTGTCTGGACGTTAAAGAAACAATCATAAGAAACTTGTTAGCTTTCCTTTTGTGTCAGTGTTATTGAGGACATCAGTCAATGTATGGAACAGCTTCCTCTTTACAGTATTCCAAAGGAGACATTGCTTTCAGGCTTCCGTATCAGTAGAAGGTGTACCTCTTTTGAACACTGGCTCCCTGCCCTTCCTACCTCCCTAATCTTATAGAGGCTATGTCTCTGAATTTTATGCTGATTGTTTTGACTACCAGAAAGTGTACAGTCAACATTCTGATACATCTCTGCACCTACTCAGGACTTTACAGTAGGCATTTCTGACTGCTAATCTTAACCCCGAGTATATTATTACCTTTCGCATGATTTCCTTTCTTCTTGACTAAACTATTATTTTACATTGTAGACATTAAAATTATTAAACACATAAAGCAATTAGTGAGCAAGAAAGAGCATTTAAAAAGATGCTTCTCCTTTTTGCATATAACTGAAATGCAAATGATTTCTTTACAATTAATGACTGCTTGAAATAATACTTACTCATTTAAACATTTATTCTTATCACAGACAGGATGAAGGACTATTTGGGGGTGGGGTGGGGACGCTGAACTATTGAAGCCTTGACTACTCTTAGCTTTATGCCTTCTTAATCTCCTTACTCTTTAATGGGTGTCTTTATCTTAGTTGATCTCATATTCTTCTCAAGCTGTGCTTTGCAATGTTCCTACAGGTACATCTAAATTTCCTGTTGTGTAGTTAAAATGTGAGGTCTCAAATAATAAACTGCCAAAGATTTAATTAAGCTAAACAAACTAATTGGATATGGTAATAAGTGAGCCTCTGGGAGGTATAGCATCTCTGTGTCTAGGGGCAGAAGCAGTACATTGTTGACATTAACATAGAATCACTTATAGAATACATTTCTATCAAATGTTATTTCAACCCATTTTTTAATGCCCAAAGGAGAGCCTCATAGAAATCTCCAAATAAGCGTGTGATTAGTTGCACATACAAAATGAGAACATGTAAAGAAAATGAAGGCATTGAGAAGATGCTGACATTTATTGAATATTTATTATATACTAGGCACTGATTTATCATATTTGAACTTTTTAAAATACTTTTCCTAGCCTTTGAAGAACAATAAAATATTGTCATTCCTCTGTAATGTTCCCTGTTTTAACAGACAGAAATTATCTATGGGAGAATAATAAGATACTTTTAGAAAAGAGCTGAAGCTAAGAGCAGGAAATGCTCTTATTTATTCTTATGGTTCTATTGTGGGAATGATAGAACCTAAAACTTTCCATTTACAAGCTTCTTGGAAGCTCAAAGCTTTGCTTTATGTCCAGTTCAATTACTTTACCTCAGATACCTAGGTGTGGTAGTATTTACAGCCCCCGATCTTTTATTATTCTTTCTATTCTTTTCATCTTTTTAAAAATTGACCCTGTACTAATCATTGAGTCTGGGAGGGAGGCAAAATAATTGTAATATTTGTGTTTTGTCTGCTGTTTATTTATTATTTTAAGATTTGCATGGAAAAGAACAATATGGGGAGTATCAATGGCTCTGGTAAGGGATCTCATTTCTGTTCAATTGCAACTGAATACTCTGTTTTCCAATCCTGCTACACTTGTTGCTTCAAAGGTTCAGGATATGCCTTGACTGCCCTATTCTTTTACTCTAATGTTTTCCATCTTCAAAAATAGTCCATGAAGGAATAGCTTTTTTATGGCTGAAAACTGGATTCCTTTCCAGGGTGGAAGAGGAGTAACAGACTTATTTGAAAAGACACATGAACATCTATGGTTTGACTGGAAGCCTAAAGCTCTTTTAACAAATTAAATTTAATGCAGAACCACAGTAGTCGTGCCTTGCATGCATCAGGACTTGGAGGTTTCATCTCCATTAGTAACTCATTTGATATCACACTTGAACATGCTCTTACCTGAGGGTCCTTGCCTCAGCCCTTGTCTCTGCTTTGATTGTTCTTTCCCTCGCCTCTTCCACATTTGTCCTCAAATGTGACCATCCTATGGAAGCTTATCTTGATTATTTTCATTAACATGGTATTCTTCTGCAGTCCCATGATCCCCTTTACCCAGCTCTATTATTTCTATCATACTTATTACTTTCTAACGTGTATATATATATATACACTTGTAGAACTGAAGTTCCTTGTGACCTCTTCTGTGTCAAACTAATTTTCATTTTCCTCAATTGGCCTATATGTGTGTCATCAAGAAATATTTGTTAAGTAAACAGGCACATAATTACCAGTCGAGGATGAGGACCGAACTTTTGGGGAATAAGACCTCATTTTCCTTTTCAAAGAGGAAACTTTCTTCCAGCAGGCTTCTTATAGACAAAATTTTGAGAGGCTACCATATCAATTATAATCAAAAAAAAATCATACAGAATTAACTTAGTGATAAGCATTTTTAAATTATTATTATCCCTTTGAGTCTGAATCCAGATTATGGTACTAGACTCCAAAACGTTTTCTTGTGTTCCTGCAAGGAACAATAGTGAGAAACAGTTTCTAAATACTTGGATAATTGATGATATTATGTATGATAACTTTTTAATGATGAAAATTTCTCTTTGTAAATGCTACCTTACATCTTCTGAAAACTTCTTTTGGTACTTAGTAGAATTTTATTACAAACTATTTTATACAAATGGATGAAAACCCCTGATTCTTGTTAAAATTCCCTTGACATAAAATTGGAAGATGTATCAGCTGCCAGATTCTAAGCATGACAGAAGAAAGGGACTGTCTAGGCAGATGTGTTCATTTGGTGCTGTCAGACACAGTATCCAGTCAGGATAATAGAAAACTGTCTTCTTGCATTTTCTCTTCTTCCTTCGAGTAGGTCTGAAACATACACATATATTATGAGGTGTTTTACATTGTGAAGCAGATGTTTTCATAGCTTCCTTACTATTAGTGAGACTGTATATAGTTACTGAATTTTTAAAAAAACCTTAAAGGTGAGAAGAAAGTGGGAGGGAACTGATATTTGCTGCCTGTGTACTATGTACAAACACACTAATAGGCAATTTATATACATTTCTAATACATGTATTGATAATATATTTCCATTTTATAAAAATCAAGAATCTGAGACTCAGAGAGAAGAAATGGCTCTCACTTGGGTACACAACTATGAAATGGCAGACTTAGGATTCAAAGAACCAGTATCAAAGTACGAAGCACAGTTTCTTTCTACTGCCCCAATCTTGCCTGTTGATAAAATCATCCAGAGTTCCCACTGAAATCACTATCCTAGGTCCACACCTTCGAGATCGTATTTTGGTCGCCCGGGGTACCTTCCAGGAATCTGAATTTAACAAGGGCCTCAGGTGATTCTTATCATCAAGTAATTTTGGGAAATACTGCTCTACAACCTACTGCTTTCTCCGCAGTTGAAAAATGCCTTCTTTTATCTAAGGAACAGACAATTCTAAGTGACTCTACGGAGTTTTATTATATATATGCTGTTTCTATACTCAAATAAAGGTGAAAGAAATTACCAAATTATGTGATAGTAGGCCAGAGTTGTGATGAGAGTACCTAACAAAACGTTTGGGTAGGTTTAATTTTTAAAACATTTTTCCTAAGGCATTGTACTTCCTAGATCACAAGCCATTTCATGCAGATGGGCACATTTTCTTACACCTGGAATGATCCCAAAAGCATTATCTGTGGGAAAACCTTATTGTTTTAATTGTGCACTTATATTAGTCTGTGTGGAATCTGGGCAGCAAAGTTAAATTACATTTCTCAGTAGCTCCAAGGCTCTATATCTGTAATTAGTGGCTTCTGTTCTTTATTACACTGATCAGTAATGCGGCTCTATTCATCACCACAGTCTCAGTTAATTATCCTTGCTAATGATTTCCATGGTGTAAAGAATCTACAGGACCCATTTGTAAAGATATCTTGCATTGAGATTTTTGGAAGGCATGACACCACAGTGAGCTGATAAACTGTTGGAGAGATGTTACCGTGGGAGATGGTTACTCTCTTTCTATTGTATTTGCTTTGATTGAGAAGGAGTTACAGAAGAGGGAATGTAATGTAATTTTGCATTTACAAGATTATAATACTCCAGGTGTGCAAGAAGATGAGGAAGGAGTCAACCAGAATATAACGAGAAAATTAAACTTTCTCCAAGTGCCTGAGTCAGTGGTAATACTAAGTTAGTGGCTGGCCCATCTAGTAATGAAATTGAATGTGCATTTTATTTGATAAAATGAAACTACTATTTCATGATGTGTTTAAATTTTAAAATATTTGATGTATATAGAGAATTAAAATATAGAGAATATAAATCATATGAACTTTTTTTTCCTTTTGGATTATTATTTGGAATTGTAGAATAAATTATATGTCTTCAATAGATGTGATATGTTAATAGCTAAGAACTTGTCTTTTGAAAACTCAAATAATTGTAAACCTTACCTAAAGATAGTTAATTTTAGGAAGTGTTTCTAAAGTTTTAAGCTTTATTATGTATAATGAAATTAGGATTGATTAGAAATAATTTCCTAAGGTAATATGTATAATTTTAGAGAAAATATAAAGTTTTTGACATTTTACAATGTTCTTTTTTTGGAAAAAAATCAAGTATATATCAAAGGATCTTTTACATCCTTTTAGAAATTCTTTTAAAATGAGAAATGATTTTTTGAAAAATCAAAGAACAGAATTCTAAAATAAGGTATTAAATAATGTCATTGAGAGAACTATCTCTCTCTTTCCATCAAAGTCAGCTACATTTTTATGGTTTATTTTGTTTATTCAAAATAATTATTATTGTAAAAATCAAAAAAGCTTCTATTTGTCTTCAGAGTTCTATTCTTATTTTTTTCTCACTTATATTGTTTTGTTTTCATATCATCCAAACTAATTTTATAAGTGCATTCACAATATGGATGATGGACACTGAGCCCCTGTAAATAGAGGGCAGAGTTGATACGTGTTATCAGATTCTGAGCTAAAGTAGATGTGACAAATTTTTTGTTTCCATATGAAAGGGAATGAGATTTAATAGCAAGTAAGGTAAAATCATTTGATTGTATGGATTAATAATCTCTATGGAAATCAATTCCAAAAGAATGTTAAAAATCAGATAAATCCATACTGTGTCATTTGTTAAAATTTATGACATCATTAAGACTGAGTATAATGCCAGAACAAATAATTTTCTTAACAAATCTTTATGTACTTCTTTCTTTCTTTTTTTCTTTTTTTTTTGGATGGTTGTCACCTGGAAACTCTAGCCTGAATCATTGTGAGAAAAAAACACAATATATAATGATTCAATAATGGCAGATTTCAATGGATTATTAAATTCCTGACCTCTCAAAATTCCCAAAGCATAGGGACTAGTTTCTCAAAATTTGAAGAGACATTTTGGTATCAGAAGGAATCAGAAGATATAATGAAAGAATTTAATATTATCCCAGCCAGCAGGATTTCCCCACCAAATGTATAAAATGTTTTGTATTTAAGAACCTATCTGTCTATATCTATCATCAATCTTTCCATGGCTTCTGGTTATAAAGAGGGGCAAAATTTTATGTCATATGTTTGAAAACAAGAGGCCAAGGAAAAACAGACCTAGAAGTTTCCAGAAGCTGATATGCTTCCTCCACCCAATCTCACCTTCCTCTCCAATGAAGCGCTTTGGGGCAATGCATTTCAAGGATTAGTGTCATAAAAAAATATATCACCAACATCTCTATAATATCTAAGGCTCACTGACCACTTTTAACCTAAAGATGTCTCAAAACACTGGCCCGGCCTAGATGATCATTTTGTTCTGGAAACTGGAACTGACTAAAACATGCTCACTTTAAATAAGTCACTTAACCTCTCTGGTACTCGTTCCACTGAAATGTAAGTTGGGTTTCATAAACATTAGCTGAACCCAACCAGATAAAGATTATAGGATAAGGAAAGAATACAAGGATTGACTTTCATTCACATCCTCATCACTTTGATATCTATTTAACATATTTTTCTCATTTTTTCCTACCACCTGTTCTTTTTTTTTTTTTCTTTCCTTGACTTGTTTGTAAGTGAAGGCTATCAGTCACATACTAAATGCACAGCATTCATTTTTACTCACTATGTCATTCATCTTTTGCTTTTGTTATGATGAAGATTTCCGTAGTGGATTTAAAAATATGTAGCTAAACATATCAACTTTCACGTGATTTTTCTGATTTTGGTCCTGTTTTTGCTTAATCTAAGATTCTAATTTTGGGGAATAAGAAGGAGGAGAAGGGATTATATCCTCAATATAGTCAATTGCTATGAAATGGCGCAAATGAAGGTGGGAAGATCTCTTAGGATGAAATTAATTAAAACTTTATGTGAGAATATTATGGTCTGACATGTGGCAGTAGTACTGATGATGAAGGGGAGAGCAGTTTGAAAAGTACATTTAAGCAAAACCAGTGGGACTATGTGCTTGTGATGTAGGCCAAAAAACAGTACCTGGTTCAAACTTGAACACTAATTACTTTGTGACCTGTGGCAATTTACTTTGTTACCAAGTCCAAACTCGTTCTGCTGGCTTCTGCTTGCAGCACAACAGGACAATAAATCAGGAGACGAGGTGCTGGGGAAAGGAATAACAACTTTATTCAGAAGGCCAGTAGACTGAGAAGATGGCAGACTAAAGTCCTTGAGAACCATCGTATGCAAGTCAGAATTCAGGCTTCTTTTACACTAAAAAGGAGAGGGAGTGTGGTTGGTTGTTGCAAACTTCTCGGTGTTTGAATCCTATGTTCTTGCAGCTGTCCATGTGGGTCAGGTCATGATGTTCCTGTAAACCTCCAACAAGACAAATGTTTTTCTCTGTTCTACAGCTTTTTTTCTCTATATGAGTAGAAAAGTGTTACTCCCTTAAAGGTCAGAGCCTTGAGAATGGGCTATTTTGTATATTTCAGGCTATAGGCAACATTCTTTTACAAAAGGTGCAGAACCAGCCTGGCTAAGCCCAGGAAACAGAGCACAGGGTTGGAGCTAAAGGAACAGATTTAATATGGAGTTAGATCTGTCCTTCTGTGTTACAGCTTAACCTCTTTAGATCTTCATTGTCTCATCTATAATATCAAAATGTTGAATTCAATTATCTATTAAGTCCATTTCATGTCAGAAATAGTATAATTTAATAAAAAAAAGTCTCTGGATACTCAAAGTGATACATGTTATCTATTCTTGTCTTTTAAAAAGAAAAAAAAAGAACAAATAAGCAGAGAAATACCAAGGAAAATGTGCACATAAATAAAAAACAGGTATACATAATTGCAAACTCAGCTCAGTGGAATACAGGTAAAATTATAATTGAAAGAAAAATAAAATCTGAGCAGCCAAATATATATATGTGTGTGTGTATACATATATCTATTCTAATGTATACTGCATATCATTCACAGTGGATAAAAATAATTAGCTAGGTCAAATGATGCATTTCCTGTGAGTCAAAAGTTAATCTCAGTTCTACCAGTGAACAGCTTGAAATGAAAAATGCAGGGGTTTTTTTCTGAGGGGTGACATTACCTTCATCATTATGGTGCTCAGAAATTAGTTTCTTTAGGAAGACACCATTTTTGTTTTTTGGATCTTTTTTTTTTGAAAAATTTTAAATTAGAACTTCCCAGTAAAAGAGCCATATCTCATTCAACAAACAGTGGCAGAGAGTATGTCAAGGAAAGAGAGTCAAACTTATCCCCCTCACCAAATACTCAGATTTATTCATCTGTCCATAATCTTCTATTTTATGCTCTACAGATTGTTTCTTTTCAAGGTATATTGGAGTGAGATGCTTAATTAACTCAACTGTTCACATGCTTTACTCTAACATTCAATTTATGAATATGTAAATGATTTCAGAATGACTTCTCTATAATTATTCCAAGGAAAATGAACTGTTGCTGAATACCTCCATACCCCTCTTACCACACTAGACTCGAGGACAGTTTTGGATGAAGTAGAAAAAGAGGTCACAGTGGGCTAATGCCTGTAAGACTATGAGCCTGCTGGGTAGAGAAGGCAGGTTTTTTTAATAATAAATTTCAAGAGCTTTGAACCACAGCTTGACAACAGGATACAAGTATTGATATCCACTGAACATGTTACATTTACATCACTCAGTTTAGTTACATTTCAGGAACTGAACAGTCACATGTGACTACCACAGAGGAATGTGGCATTCTAGAAAATAGTATGTAGAACCAAAAACCTTATTTTCTTTTGAGTAATAATATTATCAGTACTAGTATTTTTCCTTTCTTAAAATTCTTCTGTATCATTTATTTTCCTTTATTATTAAGATTCATTTTCCTAGCTTGAGGACATAAAAATATCCTCAGAATGGCACTGAAAATAAAGTGAATAAGATGTGTGTTCTGTTAGGAAGGGGATATGATGAGAGAAAGCAGGGGATTTTGAAAGATTAGGGGTTGATGCTGAAACTGGAGGATGATACAGAAAAGTAATTCTCAATTTGTATTTTCAGGATTAGTTATTTAATGCAAGATGGGAGAAAGAATATTATAGAAATATCACCATACATTTTATATTCAAGGTCAGTTTAGCCCAGTAGATGACTTCTTAACTATTTCATAAGGAAATTATTTATTATAGATAGAATTTGTATTTTGTTTTATTATTATTATGTTATCACTGCATCACATAACAAAATTGGACTGATACTCATATCGACTAACTGGTTTTTATTCAGTATGTCTATTCAATTTGTTCAGACTTTTCAAATCAATTTATTCAAACTTTTAATTTGAGGTTAAGGTCTAAAGTTAACTAAACCAATCTGATAAATTCATATTTTCCCTTTTAATAGACAGGGATAGCATTTATCACTTTGAGTCCCCAGAGACTTTTTTTCAAATTCTTACAGAATTTCAGACATAGAATGGATTTTAGAGATAATTGAATCCAACACTTTTATAATACAGATAAGAAAATTGAGATCCATAGAGGTTAAGTGACTTGCCACAGGTCACAAAACTAATTAGTGACTCAGTTTGAACTAGTCACTATTTTCTGACTTACAGCCTAATGTACTTTTTTGCTCCTTACATTCTCTGCAAAGTACTCAATAAACCATAATGAATTATGTCATTTTTCAAACACTCCCCTTGTATGATAGAGAGGAAATTTTCTAATGTACAGATTAATTTTTCTCTAGATTACTACATTATATCTTATTACTCTTTGTCACATCTTTTTGATTAAAATATGGTTTGTCCATCTAGCTGGTATAACTCACATTTAAATAAGAATAGAAGTGATCTGTAAGAAATAGTCTTTAATTAGAAACTTGAGAATAAGATACTTAAAAATGAAAGGTTCTTGTTAAAATAAGTGGAAAACGTATTTGGTTATAGTCCTATACTGTTTCATTTTCTCACTTCCCACCATCACAACTCTTCTGGTGTGGTTTCAGAAGTCAAGAGGTCATGTATATGTAAAGACACAGAAGTACATACTATTGTGAAAAAATGTATATATCGTATTAAAAGTGGGTGTGCTATTTTCTGGGAGATATATGACACTTTGGAAGTACTTTAACCATTTGTTCTTTGTTTTTGGCCAAGGTTGTATCTTTTGAGTTATCCATCCTTTCACTCCTTTCCTCATGTAACAAACGTTTATTGAGGGTTTACTATGTTCTACACAAACTTATATGGTCCTGAAGCTGACATTCTTGTTACAGAAGTGAAAAATAAATTACTCATTATCTGTACAGCAAGAAGGGTTAGAGAGGGAAAGAAAAATCTGTTTAATAAGTTGATGAGAGTAAACGTCTGTAAAAGATGAGCTGATGCACAAAGGAAGTGAGAGAGTATACCTTGGAAAGTCTAAGGGAAGATGGTTAGTACCAAATGGATAAACAAGAAAAGCAAAACTTGTATCCTGATTGTATTCAGGCTTTCCATGCTGAGAGAGGACAAGAAGGCCAGTGGGGCAGAAATACATTGAATGTGTGGGAAACTGATAGGATATTAGGTCAGAGTCATTGAAATGTTTGGGAGCTTGGGGGATTATATGATCTTATTTCTGTTTTAAAAGAATTCTTCTGGTACTATGACGAGAGTTACCTGGGTGAGGACAAGAGAAGAAGGAGAAAGGTCAGGTAGTATGCTAATGATCTAGTACAAATTTGAGATGATGGTGGCTTGGCTAGGATGCCATTAGTGGTGGAGGTAAGAAGTTGTTTGGGGATATATTTAAGATGTTAAAGATAACACCAAAGTTATGACCTGAGTAACTGGAAGGGCAAAGATATTCAATGTTGAGAATGGGATTTCTTGTGATATATCATGTTTGGGAAAAAAAGAATTAAAACTTAAATGTAATAACTTTTCAATATTTAGACATACAAGTTAAGATGAAGTATAGGCAGTTGAGTATATGTCTACAGTTCAAAAGAGAAATTAGGACTTAAATTTTAGAGTTTCATTAAAATAATTTCTAAAGACATAGGGTAAGATGATATGACTTAAGAAGTAAATATATATATATTCACACACACACATATGGAGAGAAAGAGAGAGAGAGAGAAAAAAAGAATGGAAATCACGAAAATAAAACACTGCTTTACTTCAATACTTACACATCAGAAAGAGAAGAAACAACTAGTAAAAGAGATTGAAAACTGGCCAGTGTGATAGGCAGCAACTGTGGAGATGGTTCTGTCCCAGAAAACAAGTGAAAAAAGAAAGAGTGGGTAATCAAAGTTATCAAACAATGCTTAAAGGATCAGTGTGATGAAGTCTGATCATTGACTAAAGAGTATTGGCTATAAGGAGATCGAAACAGTGAATATAACCAGTATTTTAGAAATTTTATTTTCAACTGATAAAGATAAATAAAGCAGTAAGGAAAGGAATTTTCAGGTTAAATAATTTTTTTTAAGTTGGGAAATGTGTAATATGTTTTTACGCTGATAAGAAAGATTTCTTTTCAGGTTACTGTATATTGAGCACATAGTATATGGTGTTTCACTTTTCCATGTCCTTAGGTTAAACATTTAAAAAAAAAAAGAAAAAAGGTCTCTCCTTTCTGGGACCTTATGTTCCAGTGGGAAGAGGCATATAATAAGCATATACTATTCATCAGGTGATGGTGAATGTTATACAGTAAAATAAAGGAAGGTCAGAGATAAAGGGAATGATGGCAGGTAGGAAGAAATATTCGACATATGATAACCAATGAAGGAAAAGGCCTGACTAGTCTGAGAAAACCACATCTGCAATGACCTGAGGATGGAGGATAAACAATTGTTTGATGTGTTCAAGGAACAGCAAGGGGATAGATCAATGACTCAGGTTAAGAGCAAGGGAGAAGAGTGCTAGGTGTTGAGGTCACGGAAGTTAATGGGACATCGATCACAGAAGCCCTGTATTTAAATCCAATAAAATGAAAACCTATTGGAGTACTGAGTAGACGAGTGATGTAATCCAGTTTATGTTTGAAAGAATCATTCTGGCTTCTGTGTTGAGAAGAGGCTAGGGAGGGATAAAAGGAAGCATGGAGATCAGTTAGGAAAAGTACAGGTATAATATAATGGTTGCTCGGATCAGGATAGTAGCAATGAAGATGGTGAAAAATCATCACACATTAGATGTATTTTAGAGAAAGAATCTGAATGATTTGCTTAGATACTGTGTGTGAATTTTGATATTTGATAAAGTAGGGATGACCATGGGAAGACTGTGTTTTGTAGGTAAATAAGAGTTTGATTTTGGACATATTAAGTTGAGATTGTCACTAAAATTCAACTAGCTATGTTGAGGAGGCAATTAGATGTGAGAGGGAAAACAGTACTAGAATTATAAACTTTAATGTCATTGATTTATAGATGGTACTAAGATGATTTAACACCCCATACACTGACCATTCATGAGATTTAAATTACAGTAAGGTAGGTTGTGGATAGGAAAATAAAATTTGATCAGCATAAAGCATCAGCTATTTATGCTTTGTCATTTTAAAATTTTGTGGCACAAGTACTTGAATCAAAATAAAACATTGTAATCCAATGTAATATTGAAATATTACAGGACAACAGGATTTTACTAATTTTCACTTGTCTTGATTAAGCAAAGTCTAAAAGATATAGAATGGATCAAAATGATCTCAACTGTAAACATTTCAAATGTAGTAGGGTTGTATTAAAATACATTTATTTATTATCAATGTCCAAGATATGTCAAATAAATATTAGTGTAATGCCACTCCATATGTCAATGTGACTTTATTAGTAGGTAGCTATGTAAAACTTGATATTTTCAGCCACCTTCTGAGTAAAAATAACTTCAAGAATTAGAAAAATTATCACAAGGCAACTTTGTTGCCAACGTTTTCATTTCTGTCCACAAATCCTAATCTTGGCTCCTTTCTTGACACTGTCTTTTATTCTAAATGGATCATAATAAATATTATACCTAATTACCAGACTATTTGGTGGAATAAAAAAATCACTAAAAGTAAAAGTATTGGCAGGATTAGAGTAATTCCTTCATTGTTCTACTTTTACCTTCACTCAGAAATCAGCATTTGCTATCATGTAATAACATTTAATGAAAAAATATGAAAATGAATATATGTACATGTTTGTATATGTGTGTATATACATGCATGATTGGGACATTATGCTGTATACCAGAAACTGACACATTGTAACTGACTATACTTCAATTAAAAAAAAAAAGAAATCAACATTTAAATGTTTCAGGAACTCCGGACCATGAAATCTTAAATTTCAAGATATGGTCATATGTTGAAAAACTTAATTTAGTACAGATGTTGGTAGTTCACTGCTCATAGAAGGGCAAGAACCACTTCAACTCTGTGCACATGAGTGCAACCCCTTTTTCTCACTATCTCTCTGGCTCTCATGCTCGCTTTCATTATGACAGACACACAACTATCACGAACTCAGCGGGGCAGATACAGCCGTTAGAAAACACCACAGCTGGTGGCAAAAAGACAATTAACATAAGCAGTTGCAACGTGGCTTTGTATTTTACACATTTAAATAAAGGAGCACTTTCCAAAAACTTCTAGATATTAAACAAATAAAAGCTTTATTCAGTTACTACTTGTTATAAGAAGGAAATATTTATGGTATTACATTCATATAAATGAGTTTATGAAGGAATCTTTCTGGAAAACAGAATGCAAAAGTTAAGCCTATTCTCTGAAAACGTGTATTTTAAGCGTGATACTTAAAATGAGCAATTCTATCTATTAGACTTTTATTTGTTTTACTTTTTTAGTATCTAAATGTGCAAGGAGTCTTGCTCTAGGTGCTAAATTATTTATGTGAATGATGGGCAAATTTAGCTTATGACAGATGCTAGCATAATTTTAGTAAATGTGTTTGCATCTGATATCAGCCTTGCGCTGACATTTTCTCTAGAATCTATGTAATCAAGTCTTGCTCCAAGCCTTTAATGACTGGTGACAAAGCAGAAGAGGCATCACGGTTTCCTAGCTAGTAACTTGCATCACTGAATCAGAAGTGCCCAGAACACAAGTGATGAGACAAGAAAGACAACCACAAAGTAAATCGCGACTTATTGTTTAGGACCGAGGCCCAGGTACCCATGTATTCGAATGGGTCATATAGATTTTGAATATGTTATATTTTTCTGTTAAGGGTATTAAATTCTTCTATTCTTTTATTTTTTACATTCTGAGTTGTTGGCATTTGTATGAATGACTCTAACTCCTATGTATTCTGTATTATTTAGTATTTTAACATAAGGGTTTATACAAATTAGTCTGAAACATTTTATATATATAATCTTTATAGTGCTTCTTGGTAATCATGCATACATGATGAGTATTCCATATTAATAAATATAATTTCATTCCTTTGCACAGCCAAATCATTTTTATAATAGTTTTATTTAAAGTTAGGTAACTCACATTTTCTTAATAATGTAACATTTTATATGTGTTATACATACACAGTTATAATATGTAATACCTGCATGTATATATAGAGAAATCTTAATGATATAACATAACACCATATTTTTTACCCCCAACTCTCTCATTTTCCACTCTTATTTTCTTTTTCTCCTTCTCCTCACCCTTAATCCTTTCCAACATACACACATTAATCATAAGATAAACTTTCTGAATATGTTAAAACTGTTTTAATATTCCTTTGCAATTCTCGTATAAGATGCATGAATGATCATCTCACCAAATATTTATTTCCATTTCCCTATTTAAATAGAAGTCAAGATAGCCCCATTTTGGTTCTATTGGACAAATCTCCCAGGGAAAATAACTATGAAATCTGAAGGATGTGAGGGACTACCAGAAAGCACTGGAGAGTGAACAAAGTGAAAACCTGGGCAGGAAATGACATTTAGGAGAGCAAGAACTGGGTGAGTTTCTCATTTTCATGGTGTCTAGTCTGAGGACAAGACCCAGTTTGTTAAATGGGACAGTTTAACATCTCTGATAGAAAACCCACCATCTTGATGTTTTGAAGGTCTATAGGACATGGTTTAGGACAAACACAAATGATAGAAAATAAGGGACAGTATCTATGAAAGAAGAGATCCAGAGAAAGGTAGCTCCAAGCTTCTGTATATAAGCTAACTCCTGAACCATGTGGGGCATGTATGTAGTCTCCAAGCGGCTAAGAGAAACAGAACTCAATTGTTATTTGAGGTGTTTGTTCAGCAAACACCAAGCAGTATTATTACAAAGAAAATGATACCTGGACACATTTGGCCAAAGTCCAAATATATATAGAAACTTCTAAAGCACTCAGGGAAAAATAAAAGGCACATCTCATTCAGAACAATGACTTAAATGATTACTAAATGCTCATTGGAAACCATGGATGCCAGAAAAGAATGAAAAAACATTGAAAATGTTGAAAGAAAATAAAAACAACTGCCACACCAGTATTTCATATTCTGCAAAAATATCTGATAAGAATATAGTCAAATAAATGTATTTTCCGACAATAAAAACTAAGAGAATTTGTCTCTAGCAGATCTGCACTTCCAGAAATGTTAAAGAAAGTTCAACGTGGTTAAGAATATGGTACGAAAAATTTCAAACTATCTTCTCTTTTTCCAAATAACTATACGTACTACCATCAGGGAAATATTGCAATTAAACAAACAAAAAAAAAAACTTGGGACTTGATTTCTGATGAATAAAATATTTAACTTTATATTTGAAAGAAACTAATCAATATTAAATGGATTAATTTTTCAACTGTTTTAAGGTAATTAAGCTAGCTAATTTCTACTGAATAGTGGTTATCTATTACTTTAAAAATTAGTCTATATTAAACAAATCTGGAACTCAAGGGCTCTTGGCAACAATTTACTCTTCAAATAATCTTTTGCTGACTTGGACTGCAAACAGAAATGGCACCACTCACTGGAGGATTGCATATATTTATGTAATCAATAAACTTTTTCTTAGTTAGTATACCTACCGCCGTGAAAACACTCTCAGGTGGCTTTGTTTTTACACCATAGCCATGAGGTGAAACTCTAAATTATTATAATTTGGGGACAGGGTTTCTCATGAGCTAAATATTCTAGGCCAGGTGTTGCAAACTAATTTTGCTTACACTGTCTCAACACGCTAAGACTAAAATAAGCCAATTTTATAAATAGAAAATTGGCAAACAGTTGAAACAGGTTAGTATCACCAGAGTTTGAAAAAATAATGCACATGATTTTTTTGTAGCCTGGTGCTATCTGCAGAATAAAACAAAAGATTTCTATACTGTTTCATTACCAAATAAGCTAAGATAAATATAGTATTTGAAAATAATAGAAAATATTTAGAAAAGTGTTTCTATTAATTTATTAGGTAGTGATTTTATATGTTGATTGCATAGTTTAAATTATAAAATTTAATTGTTTTCAAATAACAAGATGATGAAGGTAGCCAAATGATGATTATTTTTATGCTAAAGAAAAGTCTTAGAACTACTGTTGTAGTCACATTTGTACCCCTCAGATCATGTTGATTTATGCTTCTGTGAAAATTTCCTTTTGTTTCATCAAGTTAAAATTAGTATTGTAATATTATCTTCTGTAATAAAGCTACAGTTCCTATTTGGAGTTTCTTTAGTGAGCCTGAAATGGTTAAAAGCACTTAGCACCAGTAAATCGTAAGTGGATTCTTAAATCTGCCTTCAGTTATTTTTCCCCTCAGCTCAAATTCACAAAGCTGTCTTAGGAATATCAATCTAATAAATATGTAACTCTTTAGGGTGCATTTATAAAAGGAAATACATTAGAGTATCATCATGAATGAAAATCAGTAAATCAGTAAATCAGTCAACTAACTGAAACCAAACAAAGAAACAAAAACAGCCTCTATACTACAAATCAAGTATGAAAGCTCTCAATTCCTTTCAACTAAAAATAGGACACTTAAGAAAAATGAAAGAAAGCAATGTTTAATGGAAGTTTTAAAGAAAATATGTCAAGAAATGGAATTGATTTCAAAAATACTTAAGAAATTTTATAGCAATGCATGGTAAGGGCACACTTGTAGTATGAGATAATTTTGAGCTGATACCCCCACAAAAAATACAGCAACTAAATGTACCAACTTATATTTTACTCTCAGGTTTGAACATATTAAATACTAACTTGAATAGAGCCTAACACTCATATTAATGGTATGTGGCTTGCAATCAATTGCTTTATAGGCTGAAAGTTTGAACAGTTTATAAAGTCATCATCAATCTAATTCTAAAAATCAGTTTTGATATTGATGAAATTTTCTCAACATCCATATTCTATCTGATGAATAATTTTTGCCTCTTAAAAAACAATTCAATTTTTCACTTAAGTATAAATTATTCAAAATTTTTTTCTCCTAAGTTTCTTCCTTCACCTTCTGGAAATAATTAATTTTTATTAGGCTGAAGTACTTCCTAGAAATTGTACAGATTTTCTGAGACCTTGAATGAAAAGAAAAAACAACTTTTATTTGCCTTTATCTGAAATGACATCTTGACAAGAATGAATTCTTGGCTCTCAGCTTCTTATTTCAAAGCTCTTCAAGGTGTTTCCACTGCTTTCTGGCTTTCAGTTTTGCATTCAGTAAGACATACGATTTTACAAATAATAAAAATATGTCATTCTGGCTCTCATTCATTTTTAAGCAACATTCCAATTGAAATACTGGTAACATTTTTTTTGTCTTCAACTTTAGCAATGTTTTTGGTATATATTCATATTGCCTCCCTTCTTTATTTTCTCACTTCTTTTTTTTTTTCCTTCTCTCTCTCCCTGTCTCTCTGACTTTCTTGTACTATCTCTAGCACTTTCTCCTTTTCTAATTAATTAAGTAGGCCAGGAGGTTGGGATTAGTGTTGGGGTGTTGTGTGTGTCCCATGAAAAACCACAGTTCCAACTGGGAGGTTATTTAGTAAACCTGACATTCTTTAAAAAAATTGGCACTTTAGTTATTTCTTAAATAAGGTTATTATTTCTATTACTTGTATGATTATATATTTTTTCAATCTGTGCCATTCTGTTCTTGGTGTCTCCTATTAATTGTGTATGATGCCCTTTGTGCTTGTCCCCATGATATTCTTTTTATACTTACCAATAATTTTTATGTTTTTGTTCTTTATTATATCATACTTTGTTAATTACTCCAGATCATGAATGTAGTTTTCAACAGTATCCACTTTTCAGTTTCTCTGTTGAATTTTAAATTGTGGAAATTATAATTTTTGTTTCTTTTATCTGTTCTATAAACAGTAATTGCAATTATTTTTTGTCTAACTTTCCTTGCATTTCATTTTTTCCCTTCAGTTTGGTCTCTCTTCTGTAAGCTATTGAGGGCTCTCTCACTGCCCACACACTTCAGCTGTCATATAGCTCAGGCCATACAGGACCATTGGCAATTATGAAATGACAGACAATGAGGGGTAATTAAAGGCTGAGCCAAAGAAAACAGACTGGCAAGCTGTGAGCCTAGTGTTTTGAGAGAGAGGCTTCAGATTTCTCAGGATTCTGCGTGAACAATACAGAATGGGGCACAGTGGCCCACAGTGCTGAGCTGCATCAGCATCTCTGCCACAGGTTCTCCCAGAGAAGCAATGCCCCTTGCCATCTCTTTCTTGTCCATTTTCTTCCCTAGTGTTAAAATGCATGGTGCCCCCCTGCCACGCTTCACCAGGCGATCTATCAGTTATACGTTGTTTTCTTTGGTTTTGAAAAATAACTTTCTTTTTTAAGGAAAAGTAAATAAATTATTCTCTTATTGAAAAAAAAATAGGCAATAGCTTAAGCTCAAAAGATGAAATGCTTAAAAATTCCTGTATCTTTGAGAAATATTCATTAGCATTTGGTGGTCATTATATACAGGCCTTGTGTGTATATGTATATACATACACAACTAAGTGTATATAGATCATATACACACCATATGCATATATGTATACACACACACACACACACACACACACACACATCATATATATTCTATTTCCAGGTACTCTCACCAGAGGGTTCAATCTGCTTTAGAGTTATATATGACTTTATGACACAAATAATCTGGCATCTCAGTTCACACAATGATCTCTTCTGAGTTACATAGTTGGAGACTACTTCAAATAGACATTTATTTGGTTAACAAAAACAAGCTTCTATTATTACAAAGCTAAAAACCTGTCTTTAAATTATAAGTCAAACAAACTGTTTTCCAAATGGACTTTCTCTAACATTTTTCTTTCTTGATGCAATCCCCTTAAATTCCTGACAATGGGAAGTACATATTTTAAAATAATGCTTGATATATACTTATGAAGTGAATTAATGTGGTAATAAGAAAATTCCAATAAAAATACAAATTAAGGATTGTCTCATCATTCTCATTTATTTAGATATAATTGACCTATATATTATGTTAGTTTCAGGTGTATGACATAACCTGCTATTCACCATAATTCTTGAATATAGAAAAGAAATTAATGTTTTAGTTGTAGAAGTGCCATAAATTCAAATGTTATCATCAGTAAGATGTCAACTGAGTTGCAATATTGTATTCTTAATTTTCAAATACAAATCAGTTCATTAAAAAATGAAGATCACCTACATTCTATTGCATTATAGTTTAATGTCTATATTTTTAAAGATGGTACCTTAATAGACTTATCAAAGGCATTACTTAACAAAACAATATATGTCATTAATGACTTTATTTTTTTGCCCCAAAATATTCTCAAGAAAGTTAGGAAACTTAGTGAGGTTGTTTGTTTGATTTTTCAGAAAGGGGTTTTGTTCAAGAGGCATATATTTCATTTTGCTTTGCTCAGAACTTTGCTGTTTGGCATATAGCTACTTATTTTATAATTTTCTCTGTTTAATTCTGTAGTACAATTTTGCTGTAACTGCCGATCTCTTTTTATAAAGGATCCAAGTGCTCCTAGCTCTTCTTTTTTGTATGTCATTTGTTCAAATATAAGCCAGATATGTGGTTGCTGATTATTTGATAGTTTGTCTGAATTAACAGACTGATTAACAAATGCATCATTATAGGAAATCTATAAATACTTCACCCAATAAAAACACTTCCCATTTTTTCCCTTCAACTTCTGTGAGGAAATATTTTAATTGTAAAAATTCTCCTGCAAAAGAGGATGTTTTACAGGATCTAATGGTTATGGCACTATTAATATAACTTTGTCTATCTGTTTTAAATGTGTAATGGCAGAATTTGACATGAATGACTTTTCTCTTTACAACCTCAATTTTAAACACATACATTTTAATGTGTTTGAAAAAAAATCTAAAAACAATTTGCCACCTGTCCATCATTTTAGAGCAAGCAAGGCTCACTGAACCTGCAACTAGCCAGTTACACAAACAGTTACATTGCTTTCAATTGTCAACAGAAAAGTACATTTAGGCAGATTCCTCTATACTGAAGGAATGATGTGTCAGTGGTTCATTTGTAGTCTGGGATATAGTATGCCAAGTTTTTTGTTTGTTTTTGTTTGTTTTTTACAGTAATGATTTTTATGAAATAACTAATTATTTGATTTGTCACCATGGTTTTCCCCAGAGTTGCACGTCTAATGAGCTTTCATGTTACTTTTTTCTCTTCTGTTGTCTTTAAAGTGGAAATTTACCTTCAGACTCTAACATTGAAGAATAAGGATGCTAATTGTAAAAATATTTTATTTGTTAGCTGATTAATAAATATATAATAACAGTTCATTGATTGAAAGGATCTTAAAAGGAAAATTTATATTTCAAATATAGAGTCTCTTACTTATTTTTTTACTGAGTACATAAGATGTGAAATTAAAGTTATCTTTAACTTTGTTTGAATTAGAGAGCCAACCTGTTGAAAACTTAAACCATTAGTCATTCTTTTAGACATACACCCAGACGTGGAATTGCTGGATCATATGGTAGTTCTATTTTCAGTTTTTTTGAGGTGCCTTCATATTGTTTTCCATAGCAGCTGCACCATTTTACATTCCAGTCAACAACATACAAGAATTCTTATTTCTCCACATCCTCGCCAACACAGGTTATCGTTTGTTTTTTGGTTTTTTTTAATAATAGTCATTCTAACAGATGTGAGGTGATATCTTACTGTGATTTCGATTTGCATTTTCTTGCTAATTAGTGATGTTGAGCACCTTTTGATGTACCTGTGTGACAATTATATGTTTTCTTTGGAGAAATGTGTATTCAAGTTTTTTGCCCATTCTTTAATCGGTTTGGGGTTTTTTTGCAATTGAGTTATAGTTTAAATATTTTGGATATAAATCCCTTATCAGATATATGATCAATCCCACTTCAGGGTATGTTTTCAAAAGAATTGAAATCAGAAGAGGTATTTGCACTTCCAGGTTTATTGCAGCATTGTTCACAACCACGATATGAAAACAACACAAATAGCCATGAACAGATGAATGAATAAATGCTGGGTACATACATACAATGGAATATTATTCAACCTTAAAATGAAGGAAATTCTATCATTTTCAATATGATGAATAAGCATGGAAGACATTATATTAAGTGAAATAAGCTAGTCACAGAGGGACAAATACTACGTGATTCCTCTTATCTGAGGTATCTAGACTAGTCAGACTCATAAAAGCAGAGAATAGAACAATGGTTGTTAGGGGCTAGAGTGAGCAAGAAATCGGGAGTTATTTTTCAATGGGATATAGTTTCAGTTTTCAAAATAAATACGTTCTAGAGACCTGCTGTACAACATTGTACATAAAGTTAACAGTACCGCATTGTGCACTTAAACTTTTGTTAAGAGCAAAAAAATCAAACAAACAAAACAAACAAACATAATAACCAAAAAGACACAAGAAAACTTTTGGAAGGGATGAATATGTCTCTCACTTTGATTACAGTGATGGTTTCATGCATGTTTGCATATGTCCAAATACATCAAATTGTACACATTAAATGCATGCAGTTTTTTGTACATCAATTATACCTCAATAAAGTTGTTAAGAAAGAAAGAAATTATCCAACTGATCTTTTCCCCTTGCCCAAATCTTCCCCTATCCCTTTCCAATCCACAGACATAAAGTTTGTGCACAGTTTTAGCAGGATCAAAAATTCTCATAGACAGCAGTTTAAGAATTCTGTATATATTCAAGACTTAAGGAAAAATGTGTTGGAGAATATAACTTTACTTTCATCAAAACACTATGATCTTCCCAAATCAAAATATACTTTAAAAAGTGTTTTAAAATTTAAGTCAGATACTCTACTTTTAATATCTCAGCTCTACCAGTCCTGTGCATAATTAGAAGGTTCAGTTCCTCTCTGCCTTCAGCATTTTGCTATCTTTCATAAGTATTAAAACAATTTTAATAAAAGAACAGGTGGCATTACACAAATCCGTTGATATTGGAATGACTAATATGAACAGTAAGTTGCACATTTATAGCATTTATGCATTTTATTTCTCTGAGGAAAAGATCAAACTTGTATTAAACCTATTAAAAATAAAAGCAAATGACAATAGAGAAAATAGGCTGTTGATTATAATATCATTGCCCCCTGATACTGTAACCTCTAACCTCCAATATCAGAAAAAATAAACTTTAAATATTTCTCCAAATTTTCTACATAAACTATTAACATGACAATTAAAATATAGATAAGATGCAGTGTATTGTTCAAAACCCGTCTACTGGACATCAATATTTGAAACCATTTTGAGCTGTGCTAAGCCAAGTTAATTTTCTTCCGGGGTCTTTCCTCATCATAGGTTCAAAATATACCGAGGGCAGGGAAATCTTTTCACTCTATGCTCTCTAATTCTTTTGCATGTAAACTCATAAACACTGTTTGCTCTGATTTACTAACATTTTAAAATAACTACAAAAATGTACTTAAAATTTCTGTAAAAGATGCAATATTTAAATCAAAGAACCAAAATGAATTTCTCTCCAATAAGACTCTGACAAAAAGACATTTGGAAATGTAAATCACATAAACATTAATTAGTTATTAATTAATGTAATATACTAATTAATAACTGATAATATAAACATAGTATATTAAATTTTCATTTGTATCTTTGTTCTAACAGGAATACTTATTTTAATTATATTAGTTGTACCCCTTAGGAAGGGAAAGATTGAAAGAATAAACTTTCCACTGAAATACTAATTTATCGTGATAGCAAATTTTAGCAGCAACACAAAAACTTAATTTTTTAAATCATACTTTGGAAATAGACAATAAGGTTGAAGTTAGGTTTGGCTTCATTTGCTCTGTTTCACAGTGCACAAAACCCAGTTGAGCTTCATTTGGTATATATAACTAAGAGAAGAAACTGGAAAGGAAACAGAGAAAACTGTAAAGAATGAATACGAAATCATGAATTAAAATGGGTCAATTCACATGCAATTAAAACTTTAAAAGAAAAATAACTTGCAGTAAACAGAGTGCAGAAACTGGGGACCAGAAACTAAAGAGTATTGTCCAAACCCTTTTTTTCTTTTTTTCCTGATTTTAGTGAATTGGTCCTGATAATCTGTGATCATTGTTCGCACTTATTTGTTAAGTCTCAAATAAGAACCCTTAGAAAACCAGAATCACATATTTTAATGAAATAATTGGTTCTGACAAGCAGTTAACATTTATCTTTTTAGTACATTTTACACAGTTTATATGGTTAATCATTAGTCATTGACATTATTTTAAACATTTACTTGATTCCATGTAAATAAATTTCTCATTCCTACTGTTTTAATTTAATTTCAGTAATTCCCTAATATTATTCTACTATCTAATGTATTTTCACCTCAACATCTTTTTCTAAAGAAAAGGATACTAAGAAATTAAACGTGTATTTAGCAAATAAAGGAACCACTCCTAATGAAGCTAGAACTCTGCCCACCAAGCCACCACTCACCCAGTGGAGACACATGATGCACCTCTAAAGAAATTAAAGTTCATGAAAGTTAGTTATATACTCCAAACATCCATTCCCAATGTGTTTTCTTTACTGTTAAATCGGCAATTCCCCTAATCAGGTCCTGTGGTACATTCACCTCCGAGGATCTTCCTGGGAGATTCGTGGTATGATGCAAAGGATGTCAGGAAGAACTCCTGGTTTAAAAAATAAAAAAATCGAGACACTAATCTTAAAAGCACTCCTTGGGTTGTATGATTGCCACTACCTATTATGCAAAATGTGCACTCCCTGAAAAAGTTGGTACTTTCAGGCGTAGGGGTATAAACAGAAAGTGATTTGGTTTTAGTGTTTGCTTTTCCCTCACCACAGCCTTTAAATGAATCATGTATCTAGTTCCTTGTCGCTGGTGACATCTCATTTGAAACCAAGCTTCCCATCTGAAATCACATTAATGTCCTGTTTTGTCGTCTTCTTTTATTGAGGTACAGCTGACATTTTATTTATTTATTTATTTATTTATTTATTTATTTATTTATTGTATACAACATGATGATTTGATATACATACACATTATGAAAGGATTTTCCTCATCAAGTTAATTAACACATCCATCACCTTAAATACTTACCTTTTTCTTTTGCCAATAATGAATTCTACCCCCTTGGCAAATTTGAATTATACAACGCAGTGGAATCAACAATAGTCACCCTGTAATACATCAGATCCTGAGACCGTGTTTATCCTATAACTGAAAATTTTTTTTCTTTTCCCAGCTTCTCCCTATTTGCCCCACCCTGAGTGCCTGGCAATCACTTTTCTACTCTGTTTCTGTGAATTCAACTTTTTTTTTTTTTTTTAAAGATTTCATGTACAAGTAATCCCATGCAGTATTTGTCTTTCTCTGGCTTATTTCACTCAGCAAAATGCCCTCCAGTTACATACATTTTGTCCCAAATGACAGGACAAAGGCTGTTCTTTTTTAAGGCTGAATAATGTTCCATTATATATATAATGGATATATATATATGTATGTATATGAGGGTGTATGTGTGTGTGTGTGTGTGTGTGTATACATATATATTGGAATATATATATATATATATATATATATATATATATATATATAATACACACACATATATGTCTCTCTCTCTCTCTGTATATATATGCATACACACACACATACCACCCTTGCTTTATCCATTTATCTTAGGTTGTTCCATACCTTGGTGTAATGTATAATTCTGCAGTGATCATGGGGTACAGATATCCCTTCAATAAACTGTTTTTGTTTCCCTTTGATATGTAACCAGAAATGGGATGGCTGGGTCACACAGTAGTTCTATTTTTTTAATTTCTGAGGCACCTCCATACTGTTTTCCGTACTGGCTGTACCAGTTCACATTTCCATCAGCAGTGTACAAGTGTTCACTTTTCTCCACATCCTCACCAGCATTGGTTATCTTTTCTCTTTTTGATAATAGCCATCCTAACAGATGTGAGACTATATCTCCTTTTGGTTTTGATTTTCATTTTCCTGGTGATTAGCGATGTTGAGAACCTTTTCCTGTACCTGTTGGCCATTTGTACATCTTCATTGGAAGAGGGTCTATGTAGGTCCTTTGCCCATTTATTTGATTGAGTTCTTTTTTGTTATTGAGTTGTATGTATTCCTTGTGTACTTTGTGTATTAACCCCTTATTGGATATGTGGTTTGCAAATATTTTCTCCCATTTTCTGCCTCTGCATCTCCTGCAAACCCTCAGGTTTTGGAACGGCTGGAGGAGGCGAGGGCAGAAGAAACAAGAGTAGTAACATGAAATGGTTCATCCTTAATTCGTGCTCTGTAAAATTCTCTCAGTTTTTAAACATTCCCTGTTATAACATGCACCCAAATACTGACTCTCTTCTTAGGGCAAATCTGTAGTCCCCTACACTAGTCAGTCTCGTATCATTCCTGTCCCAGATAGTACACCTTTAGCTATTTACTCCCAAGTCCTCATAGGCAACCTTTTTTTGATGCAGATTTTCAAGAATAACTTAAATTTCTTTCTGTGATACCCATTTGACCCAGGGGGAAATTTATGATTTCTTTCTCTACCAAATGGCAAAACGGCTTGACAAAATGCCACTGGAATTTCTTAAAAAATGATGGGTAATTTATATAATTTTCTTTCTCTCACCCACTTCTAAAATACAACCAACAGTGACTAGTACGGTACATTTTAAATACACATGTTCAACTTTATTTTTTAACATTTTCTCAGCTTCACTTATTACCAGCAGTTTGCCTTCTGTTTTTACCCCTTGATCCTCATATATCCAACTACTATAGGGAGCAAATGTTATAAGAAAGATACCTTTGTTAACATTGTAAAAGTTCTCATGCAAGGCATATGTTTGTTCCTGTCTGTATATTCTTTACAATACTTGGTAGTACTCCAAAATCCATGCAAATAATTCAGAACCAATAGAAACTAGCATCTAAAGCCTGGGCTCCCTAAGCCAGATGAGTAGGTTTTAGAATTCAAAATTTTTGGAACTTCATGGATACACCAATATTCAGCTGGTAGTCATTAAAATAAAAGTATGTTTTTCAGTTTGACTCTTACATACTTAGATCAGTTTTAAGATCCTCCTTAAACATTCCCAATGTACATCATTAATATTGTGGGGGAATTTGGAAGAAGTGGACCAACAGAAAAAATTATGTATAAGATCAAACAATATAAACCAAAATTTGAGGTTCTCTCAACTTAGATCATCAATTCAATAAAAATATCCTTTCTTGGACATAAACAAACACAATACGAAAGTGTTGAACAGGTTTACAGCATATATATATTTGGAAAAATTTCCCTAAGTTTGGCATTCTTATATTTGATGGCAATCATGCAATGAATTATTTTCTTCTAAGTAAATTCTTACATACATTTATGTTCTCAAATAACAAGAAGAATCTAGTTATTAATATCAGTTCTAATTACAGTTTTAAAAATTTTGTTTTATAAGTTGCTTATAAGAAGAGAAAGAAAATATCACTGTTGATTTTAAAGTATATGTGGAAGAAAAGTTTTCAAGAGGGAAAATTCTATTGTTTCCTTAACTTAGTAAAATTTTCCTGTAAAGATTTCAACTTTATATTTTATATGCACTTGGCATTAATTAGTGATTATTATTAACAAATAATAACTCATCTACTATACACATTGAAACTTAGGACAATATATTTAAGTAACTTTGTAAGGAAAAATAATTGATATTTTGAAAACATAATATGTTAAAGCAAAAAGATAAAATATTATGTCAATTATTCAGCCACAAACTCAGTCATAAGTTTTTCTCAAGGGAGAGTATAGCTTCATATTTAGAGAGATTACTGACTAAAGTCCATTAAAATTATAGATGTGTCTTTAAATAATTGTCCATATGAAGATGCTATCATGATATTTCCAAAATGATTGGGCTAACAATTCGTAATATATTTTTTATTTAAACAAAATATTGTGATCTCATATTACCAAGTGATTATTTATAAATTCTGTTTAAAAAATTAAAGAGTTAAATTCATTAGGGTAGAAGATAGGAAGAAACCATAAATCAGTTTGATGGGATGAATGGATAGATTGGTGGTATATAAATTAGACAGATAGATAAATACAAAGTTTTTTGAAGATTTAGACATAGAAGCAACATCAAAGTATTTCTCATAATTGAATTATAACAAATAAATCAAATAAAAAGGAATCATTTCTAATCAAATTTTCAATATGGCTGCTAGTATTTTTCTCTGTGTAGCAACATTAATTATTCACATTTTCATTCTGAGTCTTCCTAATGCTATTCATATCATTAAAAATTATATATTAAAGCCATTAAAGTTTCTTTAATTGATAAAATATCAGAAATAGGTTTTATAGTCAAATATCTGGAAAAAATGCATATTTTTTTCAGACTTTTCCAGAAAATGACATGGATTTAAGCAAGATTATATAGAAATGTAAGACATACATAAATCAGCAAGACAAGCATTTTTCTCACCTACTACTACTCTTAACTACTGTTTTATTTTTCAAGTAGTGTAGATCATTGCAGATGAAACATCACGTCAACAACAAGACTTTAAAGCTTCAGCATCATAGCAAGGAGGAAAAATAATATTTCACTCCTGGAAAAAATAATTCAATAGTTTATGTAGTACTAAAAATTTCCATTATCAAACATTAAATCATCAAAATTAGTAAGTAGAGATGTAAGTTTAGCCCTTGTACTTTACTTGAAATACTCATGATTATGACTTGCAGCCCACCTTTTAAATCTACTCTTTCTTAATACAGTATAGTATTTAAAAATTTAGTAACATTTACATATAATATTTAAGTCAATTTAATAACAAACTACAAAAAAATTTTTCTGCATACTGTCTTTCCCTTAATGTTCTATCTAAAAGTTTTATAGTCTTAATGAATCTACCTTCAACTTTCCATTCTTTGAAGAACTAACACATCCTATTTTGTAACTTTCTTTTAATATACACATTTTGTCCTTTCAACTGGAGTTTACATTTTTTTATGAAGATTATATTGGCTTTTACTTCTTTTACATAATTGAAAAATAGAATTGACATTTTTATGACAATGCTCTTGGTTTGTTCTTCTTTCATATAATTGATGTGAAAATGTATGATTAAAAGTAGAAGTATAAAGATAATAGGTATGATGATGATTTTCTTTGTGTTTGTAAGGTTTATTAAGACTTTGGTCAGTCTTAAAAACATTAAGTTTCTTACATTAATTTTTTCCAGATATAAGTTAATAAACAGCTTTCCAATGGTAGACTTGTATTTGGAAAATAAAGAAGTGCAAGGGAGGAGGGTATAGCTCAGTGGTAGATTGCATGCTTAGCATGCATGAGGTCCTGGGTCCAATCCCCAATCTATTAAAAAAATAAAATAAATTAAAATAAAATAACTTAAAAAATAATATAAAGAAGTGCATATGACTGTCAGTCAATGGATCAGTTTCTTCAAAATTAAGCACATATAAAGACAAAAAGTTGAAAACTCACACGATTGACATTTAGAATTTGCGTTATCAGAATTAGGACCAAATATTCACTAAACACAAGCCATTTAAAAAAATCAGGTCCAAATATTCAGTAAACCCAGGAATAGTGATGTAACAAGTGTCCCCACAGAAAAAAATGATACAATTAAATATCTGAAACAAATCAGTCGAGATGATTTAATGTTTAGCACTCTGCTCTGAGGCTTAGAAGCACCAGGCCTCCTTCAAATACAAAAATAGAGACTTAAATTTCTACTGTTCTGGCTGTTTATGAGGAAGCTAGGTGCGATGCTGGCATCCACAATGGCCCCTGATAATGCATTTGCCTATTAATCATATCCATACACAGTCCTCCCCCATACTGAATATAAGGCTCATCCATGTAACCAATAGGATATTGCAGAAATTTTAGTGTATTTCTTCCAGGTTTAGGTCATAAACACTTTTGCTACATCCGTCTTACTCTCTCTTGGATCACTTTCTACTGGGGACACCAAGAACATGATTTGGACACTACAGTAGCTCTGTGGTGGGATTCATAAAGCAAGGGATTGAGGCCTCCTGCCAACAGGACCATGGACTTGCCAGTCATGTGAGCAAGTCATCCTGGAATTGGATCCTCCCGGCCCACTAAGCCTTGAAAGGACAGCATCCCCAGCTAATATCTTAGCTGCAAATTTGTGACAGAACCTGAACCAGAACCAACCAACTAAGCCTCTGTCAAATTCCTGCCTCAGAGAAATTGTGTGAGACAATAACCATTTATTATTGTTTAAATCCCTATGATTTGAAGTAACTTTTACACAACAGTAGCTAGCTAATATACGAAAGGATCTCCCATCTCACTCTCCCATGCACTACACTACTTTCTTTTCCATCCTCCATCACAAAACAAAGAAGATAAGAATCAGGAGAATATTGATGGGTGGGTAGGGTGGGAAAGTGGTGTATTGACTTCATTTATGAAACATTGTAGGCAAAGTACATAGACATAAGGTCCATAATAGCTTTACATGCTAAAGAATAAGTGTGTTCTGCAGTTTATCAGTTAAAATACGGAGGGTGGTAGGTAAAAAAAGATTCTATTTCAGCTGAGGATTACCACATGAGATGAATGCCTATTAGACATAATGAATTGAGTTACAAGAGATATTTTTCACTTATAGTAAAATAGACAAAGACTAGCACCCGTCCTGTCTATTGTGAAAATTTGGATGGGACTGGATCACTACTTATCAAAGAAGAAAAAAAAATAGGCCAATAACAATGATGTGGAAAACATTATGAAGTTTCCCAGAAAGTAGAAATATAAAGGCTGAAAATATTTGCCCCCTACAGAACAAAGATTAGATTTTTTATATACTTTTTCAATAACACTAAATGCCAGGAGACCATTGAATACTACTTACACTATATTTGAAAGAACTATAGAGGGGCCAAGAATGCATACTCTGCCATGTTTGTCATTTGTTTTGGAAAGTCAGTGAAATATGTTTGTCTTTTGACTCAGAAATCATTCTGGTCGCATTCTTGAAAGCAATACATGAAGACATATACTAGTGAAATGAGTGTGAAGAAAAATAAGAACTGAAAGTCTGTGGCATAAAAGATCAGGAAGTAAGCATTATCATCACAGAAATAAAACCGAGTTTAAATTAGTTTTACAAATGTAGTAATAAAGTGATGACATTTGTTAAAAGAGAAAAATGTTTGAATTGATTAATGAAATGTGGGTGCTATATTGCCTCTGTCGGAAGTTGCTTTCATGTATGTAAACATATGTTACATGCTTTCAAAGTCAGTTTCAGAGAAGAAGGTCACTAGCACCTGTTGTTTGACTCTTTAGGTGCCATTTTGTTATTATATGGTTGTACGTTTAACATAATTTTTACTAACCCTTGCTTTCATTGCAGCTTCCTGTTTGGGAGTTTGTGGCAATGGATATTTATAATCCTAATTGTCTCTAATCACCAAGGCTAAATGTGGGAGCCCATGATTAGGTTAACAAATTGTAACAGATCCCAGCCGCTTATCTCCTTAAAGAAGATGTGCTTAGTAACTGCCTTGAGGTTTTAGCAATGACCCAGGCCCCCAGCTGTAAATGCTGGGCGTGCCTGCTGTTAGTCTTCTATCCCCAAAACAGCCTTGGGCTGGAATGGTGAAAAGCTGCAGACTCAGAGGTGAGAAGGCTGGTTAGCCAGTGACAGGTAAGATCCCCTGAGGGGGCAACCTAAGACAGGCACAGCCGCCTGAGTCCAAGTTGTTAAGCAGCTGATTCTCATACGTTCCACCTTGATAAGCTGAAAGGCTCAACACGAACATGACTCACCAAAAAGGGTCTTCTGACCTTGAGCCAAACACCAACAATAAACAAAGCCTTTGTACTCATTGTGATCCCACCCTGTCCTTCCCTAAATTCCTGCATTCCTCCTTTGACTGTACTCAATAAATAATGGGAGAATTGAGAGGCTCGTGGTGAAGTTGGCTCCCGACTCCTTCTTGCTCTCTTGACTTTTCCACAAAGTCTTGAGTAATTCATTCCATCTCAGTGGGACTTCTGCTGGCCAGAACCCACAACTGGTGATGAACCCACAGCTAAATATATATATATGAGTATAAATCCCAAATTTTGAACAGCAAAATTAGCTTAGATCATTGAGTACCAAACTGAACAAGTCTCTTTTAGGAATTAACTGACATATCACCTGTCTCAAAAGTTCCCTTCCTCTTATTTGAAATTGTCTGAGCACAATAATGTTTGTCCGCAATGCTCCAGTTCACTTTATGTTTTGAATGAAATGTTTCTCCTACTATTTTAATTTTTATATTTGAAAAAAGTCAAATATTCTTTAATGTATTAATACGTTATATCCAGGCCATGAGTCTTTTATATCTTAGTGCTAAGTTACTGAATAAAATCAATACTCTACCAATTGCTGACTTGGAGAATGGGCATTTTAATTAAAAGACAGTGAGGAGAAGTACTATGCAACATATAGTGCCATTTGGAGGTTGGACACTACTGATGCCTTCAACCAACCTGATATTAAGAACACACTGCAACTGTATCCTCTACCAGACTGGCAACACATCAGCATTATTCATAGGTATGTTTCTAGCAGAGAACACAATCATCTCACACTATAGGTGTTAAATAGTGTATGTATTTGTTGAGGTCTTATCTACATAGCTGAGAATTATTGGAAAAGAGAAAAACAGAAAAATGACATAGGAGAGGGTTCCTTTTATACCTCTTGATTTTGCCATTTTAGTATGTTGGAATATTTTGAAATTAAGCTTTGGAAAAGTATTATTTATAAGAGTTTGAGCAGACTTTTCATTTCCACTTAGAATTTTTCTTTGGCACTCACAATTAAAATTCATTTCATGTTGAAAGTGTCTTCCAGAAAAGCTTTTAATATAATTGCATATATCGATCCCAATGTTAAGTTTTGGATACATCTTTATGACACATCTATAAACGATGTGAATATAAGCAAATGCATTTTCAGTCACAGAGATAGTCACTCTGTATGAGAAGTTAGTTTTAAAAAAGGAACCTGTGCAATATTTTATTCTGTTTTATATCCCTGAATTTCTCTTCTCAATATTTTTACTTTACACTTCATTGCTCTAATGTTTATTGTGAGAGAAGCTATGAAATTTCTAGTTTGGATGAGTTTTGGTGATGCAGAATTGTTGAAAGTAAAGCTGAAGACTTGTATTGAAACTTCATTGTTCTCCCAAGAAAATTATTTTACCTAACTGATTTGTATATATAAAGTCTGAGGCATAGTTGTTAGTGGAAACACCATGCTTTTACAAAATTTGCTATATATGTAATATATAATTATAAAATTCATGATTTTTAAATATATCATATATAATTTTTACATGCTATAATTTATATATTTAATTTTATATATATATATAATATTAAAGCTCTAAATTCTTTGCAGGCTATCTAGTCCAGATTTCTCAGACTGTGGATATTAGAGGAACCTAAGTAGGTAAATATGGTTATGGCATATTCTTCAGTTTCTATTTCTAGGGAAAAAAATACTTAAAATTATACAGCTATAAATAATTAATAAGAGTATATTGGTAACTATTGATGAATTTATTTATACAGTTGGTAGATTAGTCACCTGAAACTCACTAACAGCTTTGGTGGTTTTGACTATAACACAATTTTTTGTATTGTTATTTATAGTTATATGTTGTTTATTAGAGACATTGTTAAAAACAGGAAGCATAAATAATACTGAACTGAGGAAAAAACGGATTAGACTTAAGCTCTCATTATGATTTAACAAGTTATAACTGCAGCAACACTACCACTGAAACAAGTTAGAAAAAGCTAAGTGAGTTTTCTGGTGATGAAGGAGCTAGTGGCATAGAACTTGGCAACCTGCTACAAAAGTCTAAAACATTGGAAAACATATTAAAAAAAGAACTGCTTTGTACAGACTGTGGTCTGAGAGAAGGAAAACAAATCAAATGACCTTAGTGATTATTCTGGCTTTTGGCTCATAGAAAAATGTTGGACCATAGAAAAGAATTGAGAACTCAATGAGAATGGAACTCTCTGAATTAAGACAGAGAACAAGGCAGCTAAAATATTTGGGGTAGAATACTGGAGAGAAGGGTGTTGCATAGAAACAAATGAATAAAACAACAACAAGTAAGGGAACTTGAAAAACCTGCAGATGTGTTCCCCTCAGTCTTTCCTGAATATTGATATGGGCATGAATTAGGTGCTGTTACATGAGTGAGTAAAGACCAACTCCCAAGGAGTTATAGGTTAAGCAATTCTTGAAACAGAAACAAGGCTTAAGGATATTCAAATTCCATCCAGACTGAGAGACCTTGATGAACTATCAGGTGATCCTTGATGAACCACTAAGTGATCCTTAGAAACCTAAAAACGTCATACCTTAGCATTATGTATGTACCAGCATTGACTTACACTACACCCACCCTCCTAAAGCATAAAACAAACCTCAGGTTATCTAAAACATTAAGAGATATTCAAACACTCCATAATAGAACACAGCATCCAATTGGATGCCCAACATCCAATTAAAAATATTATACGAGTAAGAACAAAGCACAAGATAGCTGAACATCTTTAAAGAACAGAAAAGGAAAAAGTAGCCCAGGATTTTATATTCACCATAAGTATCTTTCTAAAACACAAAACTTTTAACTAAAATATTCAAGAAAAAAAAAAGATGAGAAATTCATTGCTAAAAGAAAACCTCAATAAGAAATGATAATGGAAGTTCTTCAAATTAAAGATAAATAAAACCAGAATGAAACTCCAATTTCAAAGAGTAATGGAGAAAGGCTGAATGGTATATGTGTTGACATGTACTAAAATTGTTTCTTGATTTGTAGTATTTTCAAAACATAACCAAGCATTTAAAATAAAAAAATAATAATAATCATATATTTGGAGTATAAAACATCTATAAAATAAAATGTACAAAAAAATCAAGAAGTATGAGAAAAAGTGGAAAACTGCTTGTGTAAGTTTCATTTCGTATACGTCAGGTGGTTTAATATTATTTTAAAGTAGATGTGATAAGTTAAAGACTGCTAAGTTTAATGGAAAACAAATGTCATAATGGTAGAATTATTCCAATTAAATCAGTAATTATATTCAATATAAGTGGTCAAAGCACCCCAATTAGAAGGCAGATATTGTCAGATAGAATTAAAAGAAAACAAGACTCAACTAAGTGGTGTCTTGAGGAAATATATGTTGATGTGACATCAAAAGCACAGACAATGAAAACAAGAATAAGCAAGTGGAACTGCAAGTACCTAAAATGCTTCTCCACAGCAGGAAAAAACAATAAAATGAAAAGGCAGCCTACTGGATGGGAGAAAATATTTGTAAACTGTGTATTTGATAATGGATTAATATCTAAAAATATATAAGGAACTCATATAACTCAATAGCAATAAAACAAATAATCTGATTAAAAATGGGCAACGGACCTTCACAGACAATTTTCCAAAGAAGACATACAAATGGCCAACAGGTACATGGAAAGGTGCTCAGCATCACTAATCACCAGAGAAATGCAAATCAATATCACAGTGATATATTACCTCATACTTGTTAGAATGGTTATTATCAAAAAGACAAAAGATTACAAAGTTGGTGAGGATGTTGAGAAAAGGGAACGCTTGTACATTGTTGATGGTAATAAAAATTGGTACAACCATTACAGAAAACAGTATGGAGTTTCCTTAAAAAACTAAAAATAGAACTGCCATATGATCCAGCAATCCCACTTCTGGGTATATATCTAAAGGAAACAAAGAACAGGATGTTGAAGAGATATTTGCTCTCCTGTGTTCATTGCAGCATTATTCCTGAGAGCCATTATATGGAGACAACCTAAATGTCCATCAAAAGATGAACTGATAAAAGAGATGTTTTATGTACACACACACACACACACACACACACACAAAATGGAATGTGATTCAGCCATGAGAAAGAAGGAAATCCTACCATTTTTGACAACATGGCTGAAACTAGAGAACATTATGCTAAGTGAAATAAGCCCAAGAAAGAAATACTGTATGATCTAATTCATATCTGAAATCTAAAAAAGCTGAACTCAGAAACAGATTTACACTGGGCATTGCCAGGGGCGGGAGGATGGAGGAAATGGTAAAGAGATGTTGGTCAAAGGGTACAAGGTTTCAGGTATAACCTGAAGAAGTTTGGGGGGTCTAATGTACTGTATGGTCACATAATTAATAATTATTTGTATATCAAATCATCACATTGTACACTTTAATATATGCAACTTTATCCATTATACCTCATAAAGCTGGAAAAAAGTAAATAGGTTAAAGAGATTAATTATGTGACTTTTACTGGATTCTGGTTCAATAAACAAAAGTATGTAACATATATTTGGAGAACAATTGAGGAAATACAAATGTGACACATTTCACTCTGGAATGGCATTTGCCCTAGAAAGGCTCAGCTCACCAGGTATCTCTGTTGGAAGACCTTTGTATTCTCTTAGAAGAGCAAATTATAATAGCACATACTTTCATTTTATTTCCTATTTATTTCTCCTCATTTTATTTCTAGTTATTTTATTTTTCAGTTTCTTTTTAATAAAAAATTTGAACATATTTAACAAAAAGTGGAAGGTATGTCAAATATCAGTATACATACCATGAATTTCAGTATCCCACTGTCTAGACTGAACAAATGTTAAAGTCATTTGCACTTTGTGTTTATTATAAATTGTGACATCTCATCATTAATTTCTTCGTGTTGCATTTTCTATCAAAAAGACCAGTTTCTTAAATAACCATAATGCCATTATCACATCTGAGAAATTTAGTGTTAATTACTAATGTTAACCAATATTCTGCCCACATTTCAATTCACTCTTCATTGCCTGCATTCCCTGCTCTTTTAATCCCCCCCCCCCCCCCCCCCCAGTTTCTGATATGTGATAGGTGCTTTCCCATCTCAAGATATTGAAACTTGTCATTTATTTTTTGGGATCTTTCCTCCCCTCTACCTCCACTCCTATATCCACCTGATCACCTAAGCCACACACTCTCATGCTAGTTAGTTCCTTTTCATTTTTCAAGACAGCTGAAATGATTCTTCCCTAAATTCATTTTCTCATTCACTTGTGTTAGGTCAGGGCATCTTGTTAGATGTTCCTGTCACATCCCTCTCCTTTTAGGCTATTATCACAGTTTTGATTGTATATTTTAATGTTTTCTTAAATATTCAAAATTGATCTCACACTAGGGTATAAGCTCTAAAGGGGTGTTGCCAGAGAACAGAACAGCCCCTTATACATAGTAGATGCTCAAAATTTATTTAACAGCTGAATAAAAGGAAAAACTTATTATAATTATAAAGTGATATTTTAAAAAATGATAATTTTGCCTCCCTCATGTTTTAGTTGATGTAACTGATACATATACAAGTTGCCTTCAACTTGAAACTCTAAAATGTTTGCTAGCAATTAAGCAACAGCCCTCTTTTCTTTTTGTAGAGTCATTGAGAATTATAACACTGTGGAGTTTGGGATAAAGAAGCGATCAATTGTAAATCCCCAAATGAGGCAAGCATCCAATACAGGATTGTTCCAACTGGTAAAATTCTGATGTGTTTGTTTATCTTCTTAATACCTTTAAACATACAGTGTGAAGGTCTGTTGATTGTATTGATCATAGAGCATCCTGTGGAGTTTTGTGTTACTCTCTACCAAATAATAGGCTCACCTTGAAAATGTAAAGGTCAAGATATGGTAAAGGTTAAAACTTCTTGATTGACAAGCACTTATGTCTTTCATGAGATTAAGATTCCACTAAGTCATTGTCACTGATTTTCTTCTGCCAAAAGCTATAAACTTGTCCCCAAACCATAGCAATTGAATGAAAATAAGGAATAGAAATAACTCACACCAAGTCATAAGAGAATTGCCAAGATAATCAGATTTCTTTTGAAGGAGTATTGTATTTTGTATTTGTTTTAAGGACTTTCCCACCAGATATTCATATTTTCTAACATCCGAAATGCAATTATTAAACCGACTTCGCACAGTGACATAAAATTACATGAAAAAAGTTTTAAACATTGATCATGTCAGCTTTTTTTTTCCTCAAAAAAGTTCTAGAGTGTGATTGTGAGGTCACATTAGACATCATTTAGAAGATTCAGAAAGTATTTGCATTAGGTTTATTTTAAGAAACCAAACTGGGTAATACTTTTATTTATGTCCAAAATCTGAAACTAAGAATAAGTCAATAAATAAAGTGTAAATAAAACATAGTAACAGTAAACGACAGAAATGTTACGGAAATGACAGGCCAGCCAAGAAACAAGCACCACTCGGAGGGATGGAGTACTCAGATGTATTACGCCGGCGGGCTCAGAGGGGCTTCTGCTCCAAAGCTCTGAGAACCTCCAAGACGTGCACATGAGGTTTTATAGGGTAAAGTACAAGCTTGGGGTATTCGGCCAATAGGCATGGAACAGCTTTAGCAGCATCATTATCACAAAAGTGGAGGCAGGGAGGCAGCAAACCAACATTCCAAAGCCAGATATCTCTTTGAAAATCCAGCTGGCTAGCAAAAAAAAAAAAACAAAAAACAAACAAAAAAAAAGAACAGCAAAGCCACACTAATTAAGTTAGATTTATGAGTTAGTCCAGCAGAACTCAGATCAGTATTCCGATACTTAGATTTGTGAGTTATCTTTTTAGCCCAGCCCGGCTTTTCCTTCACATTCCCCTCTCTTGATGCTTTCACAACCCTAGCTGAAGTAAGCATCATCACTTATCTGTTGCAGGGGCTCATAATTGGAGGCTAACATCTGAAGTTTTATAGCCTCTATCCACTCACTGACAAAGTGGGTCAGGAAGTTTAGGACACAGGGCCCAAATAGCAGAACTGCAAAAATCAGGAGCAAGGGACCTATGAACGGTGCCAGCCAGGACAGCCCCAGGGGCCTGTCCATGGGCTCTTATCTAAAATATGTTTTTTCTTTTTTACTCAGTCTTGTAACTCTGGAACCATCCTTCTGACAATTCCTGATATGTGCACTCTGAAGCGGAGTCATAGCATCGACTCAGCTGATAAGTATAAGCTGAAAATACAGGTCGGTACATGGACCACCTGTCACCGGGTTCCGTGCAGGTGCATTGTGCAGCCAAGGAGAATGAGGACATTAGCGTCAGTAACATCAGCCTTATGATTATCTTAGACATGATGCTGCAGTGATGGCACTAATTATAACAAGATATAAAATAGCTATCAGGATTCTATGGCTTATGTTCCAGTGAGGTGGGGCAGCGCTAGCTAGCCCCACTGCTAGTACAAAGACTAGTATAGCAAACAAGGAAAGAGGCAAGGGAGCACAAATGAAATACATTTAACAGCTTCACTGAGCTTTCCTCAAGCTTCGGCCGTGCGTTGACTAGCCAGCTTCCGGGTGTGGCTAGAGCAGGGTTTGTCGATCCTTTTCTGGTCCCTCTTGATCTTGATCTTGAGCGGGTCTCCTGGGACACTCTCAATTTTCTAGGGACCCTCTGTCTGAGGTGAAGTCGCTTTCTTAACCCTGGAGTGGTGGATCCAAGGGATGATTCCTGCAACTTTAACAGCTGTAGGGGTAGTTAATACCACTAAATATGGTCCCTTCCATGTTGGTTTGAGAGGTTCCTTTTTACAATCCTTCACCCATACCTGGTCACCTGGTTTATGGGGATGCACTTGGACCCCTAACAAAATGGGGGTTCTCTCTACTACCCAACCCCAAACTTCTCGTAGTACTTGTCCTAGTCCCAACAGTTGTTGGTGGAGCCCTAAATTTCCTATTTCTGGGGTGGGATTTCCCGTCCTGACTAAGGGTGGCAGTTGCCCATAGAGGATTTCAAAGGGAGAGTACCTAATATTAAATCTTGGGGTGCATCTAATTAGCAACAGAGCCAGGGATAAAATGTCCACCCAGGGGAGCTGGGTTTCTTGGCTGATTTTAGCTATCATTTGTTTTATTAGAGTTCTGTTCATTCGTTCTACCTTCCCTGAGCTTTGAGGCCGGTATGCTGTGTGCAGGTTCCAGCGGATGCTCAGTGCCTTTGCCACTTACTGTACAATTTCTGCCATGAAGGTGGGTCCATTGTCAGACCCAATGGAGGTAGGCATTACAAATCGAGGGATAACATCCCTGAGGAGAGCCTTTGTCACTTCCCTTGCTTTCTCTGTCCTGGTGGGGTAGGCTTCTACCCACCCTGTGAAGGTGCAGATGAAAATCAGCAGGTACTTATATCCCTTACTGGGCCTAAGTTCAGTAAAGTCCACTTCTAAATCTTCGAAGGGAGCCAGTCTGCATCATTGTATTCCCATTGGCCCAGTGAGCCCTTGTTTTGGATTGTTTTGTGCACAGAGCAAGCAGCGTTGGGAGACTGATGTGCACAGAGTAGGGAGACGAGAAATTAGGAAATATCGCTTTAAGAGGGACTCCAAAGCCGTTTTTTCCATTTGTGTGGCCTCATGTTGTTGTTGGACTAGATGATAAGCTAGTCGTTCTGGGATGAAAACCCTTCCATCCATCATGATCCACCATCCGTCCTTTCCTTTCTTTCCTTGTGCCCACTTGTTTTCATCGTGGCTATATTCTGGGGCAGTGGGTAGCTCTGGCGCTGCCATAACTTTAATTACTGAGTGTTCCCAGGTGGCTGCTTCTCTTGCCTTTTGATCAGCTAGCCTGTTCCCCTGGCTCACAGGGTCATTTCCTCTTTGGTGTCCCTTACAGTGAATAACGGCCACTTCCGTTGGATCCCGTACTGCCTCCAGTAACTGTAAAATTTCTTCTTTGTTTTTGATTTCCTTTCCCCTAGCAGTCAAAAGTCCTCTCTCCTTATAGATGGCTCCATGTACAGGCAAGTTTGCAAATGCATATTTGGAATCAGTGTATATATTGACTTGTTTTCCTTTCCCTTCCCTTAGTGCCTGGACCGGTGCCCAGATCTCTCCTCGCTGAGCAGACCATCCTGGGGGAAGGGACTCTGCCTTTATTACCTCTCGGGTTGTTGTTACAGCATAACCTGCTCGCCGTTGTCCATCCTGCATGTAACTGCTGCCGTCTATGAAAAGTTCCAGGTCTGGGTTTTGCAGGGGCTTGTCGGTTAGATCACACCTTCTCGCATACACCTCTGCGATGATTTCTTCGTGGTCGTGGTCAGGCTGCCCTTCCCCCTCAGGCAAATATGTGGTTGGGTTTAAGGCTCGCACAGTGTCTAGACGAACTCTTGGATTTTCACATAGAAACCCCTGGTAGTGGGTTATCCTTGTGTTAGTTATCCATTTGTAACCTGGGCCATTCATCAGTGCCACCACAGAATGGGGCACTTTTACATTTAAAGTCTGTCCCAGTGTGAGTTTGTCTGCCTCGTTGACCAGGAGGGCTGTGGCAGCGAGGGCCCGTAAACAGGGTGGCCATCCTGATGCTACAGGACCCAGTCTTTTAGGTAAATAGGCCACAGGGCGCTGCCGCGGCCCCACATTCTGAGTCAGGACTCCAAGAGTGGTTTGATCTCTTTCATGCACAAACAGGTTAAACTCTCGTGTCCCATCTGGTAAGGCTACTGCTGGGGCTTGGGTTAGTAGCTCCTTTAATTGCCCAAAGGCATTTTCTTGTTCAGTTTCCCATTTGAGGGTTTCCTTTCCTGATCCAGCAGTTGCTTCGTAGAGGGGCTTGGCTATTCTTGAAAACCCAGGGATCCAGATCCGGCAAAACCCAGCTGCACCCAGGAACTCTCACAGTTTTCTTTTTGTTTCCGGTCTGAGTATGGCACAAATAACTTGTTTTCGTTCTGGTCCTAGGGCTCCGTGTCCCTCTGAGATAATAAATCCCAGGTATTTGACTGTCTTTTTGCAGATCTGGGCCTTTGCCACGAGACCTTGTACCCAGTTGTTTGGAGTAACCCTAGGAGGGATTGAGTTCCTCTCCAACAGTCCTCTTCACTGGGGCTGGCTAACAGCAAGTCGTCTGCATACTGGAGCAGAGTACAGTTCAATGTCTCCCCAGGGAATTTTATAAGGTCTGCGGCTAGTGCCTCTCCGAACAAGGTGGGCGAGTTTTTAAAGCCTTGGGGGAGACGTGTGCATGTCAGTTGAGTTTTTCCTCCTGTATGGGGATCCTCCCATTCAAATGCGAATATGGGGTGGCTCGCAGGTGAGAGTTGAAGACAGAAGAAAGCATCTTTGAGGTCTAGGCATGTAAACCTTTTGGCATCTGCCGGAATGAGGTCTAGAAGAGTATATGGATTTGGCACTGCTGAATGTATTGTAGTGACTACTTCGTTAAATTTTCCTAAGTCCTGCACTGGCCTATAGTCTGTTCCTTCTGCTTTTTTTTCACTGGGAGCAACGATGTGTTCCAAGGAGATCTGCACTCAGTTAGGATTCCCGCTTGTCAGAAGCACTGTATATGCTTCTGGATTCATAGGTGGGCCTCTCGAGGCATGGGATGTTTCTTCTGTCTGACCGGGCTGGCTCCAGGTTTGAGGTCAATCACCAGTGGTGCCTGATTATGTGCCAAGCCTGGCAGTCCATTTTCAGCCCAGACTAATGGAAACTCTTCCAGGAGTTTGCTAGGATTTTCCTGGAGTTCTCTGCTCTCATACAGACACCACTCTTCTTCTCGGGGAACTGAGATGGCTAGAATCATAGACTCTCCCTGTAGGGTCAGATGTGCCTGTTTCCCGGGGACGAAGGTAATTTGTCCCCCCAATTTAGTTAGAAGGTCTCTTCAGAGCAATGGTATCGGGCATTCAGGCAAATATAAAAATTCATGTGTCACTAGATGGCCCCCTACTTGACAGGATCATGGTTGGCATAAATGGTGGGCAGTTGAGTCTCCAGTAGCCCCTATAATAGTTGCCCTTTTTTTGGTCAGGGTGGGCTACAAGTTGGGTCACCACAGAATACTCTGCTCCTGTGTCTACCATAAAAGTCATTGGTTGGCCCCCTATAAACATCTTGACCTTGGGCTCCCAGGGGCCCAGGGGCAGGGAGCCCAGTCTCTCCTATTCTGAGTCGACCCCAGCCAGTCAGATGTGATTACTGGCTGGTGGCTCCAGCTGATAACTAGGCCTTTTGGGGGTGCTCTCTTTCCATCCTTTCTTTTTGGGCACTCGTTCTTCCAGTGTCCTGTCTCCCGGCAGTATGCACACTGGTCTCGGCCCAGGGGCATCCATGGTTGGGGTCCCCTCTTCCGGGGTGGTGCAGGGTTCTGGCTGAAGCTTGTTTTCCCCAGGGCTGCTGCAAGGAGTGCGGCTTTCTGCTTCATTCGCTGGTCTGCTTCTCGTTGGGCTTCCCGTTCTCGGTTTACAAAAACTTTGTTTGCAACTTCCAGCAGCTGTGTAGCATTCATCCCTGCAAATCCATCCAGTTTTTTTTTTTCTTTCCAGCGTTTATCTGGGCATGATTGGGCTACGAAGGCAGCGTTGACCATCCGCTGGTTTTCTTGGGCCTCAGGATCAAAAGGAGTGTAGACTCAGAATGCTTCACATAGTCTCTCATAGAAGTCAGTGGGGGTTCCGTCTGGCCTCTGGGTCACCGTGGTCATTTTAGACATGTTAGTTGGCTTCTTGGCTCCCGCTCTTAGCCCTTGTAGGATGGCCTCCCGGAACTCACGCAGTGCTTCTCTTCCTTCTTGGGTGTTAAAGTCCCAGTCTGGTCTGGTGTCAGGGGCATGTGTCATAGCCCACCCCTCAAGATCCATTGTGTCCCCAGGGGCTCAGCCCTGCAGCCATTTTCGTACCTCAGTGAGAATGCGTCTCCTCTCCTCCGTATTGAAAAGAGTCAGAAGCAGCTGGTGGACATCTTCCCAGGTGGGCCGGTGAGAATGGAAGATAGACTCTGCGAGGTCATTCATAGCCTGCAGCTTTTCAGAGTAGGAAGGAGTGTGATGGCGCCAATTGAGAAGGTCTGTGGTGCTAAAAGGTTGGTAGTAGAGTACGGGGTGCCCGGGCTGAACAGTCCCCTCTTCCCCAACTTGCTACGGCCCTTGTGTCTCCCGCAGCGGCATTTGGAGGGCCGGTGGTGCTGGCTTCCCGGCTTGTGCTGAGCGGAGTCTCCTTCCTATGGCTCAGGCTCTAGGTAGGCTCTACCTCTGGGTCCTCAGGTTGGGGAGGTGGTGACACAGAGGGTGGTGTCTCCAGTGGGACTGGAGGTGTCTCTGCCCCGGGGGCATACGGAGGGGGTAGGCACATCTCGTCTTCTGTGTCTCCCTGGAAAATAGGCTTTTTTCTGTCTGTGTTTTTGGCCTGGACCAGCTGAGCTGCTAATATCTTGTATTATCCAGGTCCATTTGAGCAGAACCGAATCCATGGGGGTAGAGTCTGGGCGATATTCAGCCAGGAGTCAATGTAAGGGAATTGATCTGGGTGGCCTGGGGTTCCAGTGATTATTTGATAGACTGCTCGCACTGTTGCTAGGTCCAGAATTCCACCTGAGGACCACCCAACTCCAAAGGCTGGCCATTCAAGTTCACACAAAGTGCGGAGCCTGCCAGGGGTCATTCGAATTCCATAGTCTCCTGAGAACCCCTTTTTGAAATTCTTTTTTTTTTTTTTAACATTTTTTATTGATTTATAATCATTTTACAATGTTGTGTCAAATTCCAGTGTTCAGCACAATTTTTCAGTTATTCATGGACATATACACACTCGTCACATTTTTTTCTCTGTGAGTTATCATAACACTTTGTGTATATTTCCCTGTGCTATACAGTGTAGTCTATTCTACAATTTTGAAATCCCAGTCTATCCCTTCCCACCCTCCACCCCCCTGGTAACCACAAGTCTGTATTCTCTGTCTGTGAGTCTATTTCTGTCCTTTATTTACGCTTTGTTTTTGTTTGTTTGTTTGTTTTTGTTTTTGTTTTTTAGATTCCACATATGAACGATCTCATATGGTATTTTTCTTTCTCTTTCTGGCTTACTTCACTTAGAATGACATTCTCCAGGAGCATCCATGTTGCTGCAAATGGCATTATGTTGTTGGTTTTTATGGCTGAGTAGTATTCCATTGTATAAATATACCACATCTTCTTTATCCAGTCACCTGTTGATGGACATTTAGGCTGTTCCCTTTTTGAAATTCTTAATCATGCAGTGTAGAGTGGTGGGTTTCAACTTAGTGCCTCCCATTCTTTTTAGATGTTTAAAGGTAATATATCTGTTGCTTTAGATGTTTGGGAAGGTAGCCTTTATATCTTTTCCTACTTCACTCTTCAAAACACCAGAGTTCCCTGAGAAACTGCTCTCTTGCTGGGTCTATGAGTTGTCTGAAGGCTAATTTGGTCAGGGAGTCTGGGTTGCAGTCACAGCTGATGTCTCTGGAGCTCAAGGTCTCAAGCAGTTCCAGGGACTTTCTTCATTAAATCCTCTCTATATCCTGAACTAACGTATCAGGGGCGTGGGAATGACGGTGGATGGCAAAACAAATGGACTAGAAAAGGGACCTCCAAGGGCAGGTGAGCCCAGTCCTGAAGGAATTCATCTTCTAAACTTGAGTCCTGGGGGTCTGAGGCTAGGCAGAAGGGGCACTACTTGGGTCAGTTCAGTAGGGGAACAATAAGTCTCGGGTGTTCTGTGACAGAGTCAGGTAGGAGACTTTCTCAAAGAAATAGCATCCTAGCCTCTGAGGGCACGGGGCATTGACTCACTGGCTGTCTATGTCCTTTTCCCTCCCAGTGTAGCCACCCTGTGCCGGTGTCACAGACAAGACAGGGGAGGGTTTTTGTTGTGTCCGCCTGGCCACTCCCCTCACGGGGACGAAGGTGCCTCTTAGCTTTGGCGGGTCAGTATAAGCCGCTGACTCCGATCAGGACCCTGAGGGACCGATACCACCCTGAGCCGTATGAGGTCACCACGGAACCGCAGGTTGGGACTCACTCGAACTCCATAGCCGAATGCCGTGGAGCTACAAACTCGAGCCTGATCACATGCTTCACAGGCTGCTCATTCACACACACACACACACACACACGTTAACAACAGTCCTCCCACCAATACCAATATCCTGTTTCCTGTAGGAGGGGATCAGCCTTCTCTTCTGTCCACTGGGACAGGACCTGATTCCTGACCTGATTTCCCCGTCTGAAATACCATCAGATGGAGAGTCTGTAGGAGGGGATCAGCCTCCTCTTCTGTCCAATGGGACAGGACCTGATTCCTCCTGGGGGATCCTACCTGTCCATCCCTCCATTGAGTCTGGCTCTGGTTGCTGTCACGAAGGAGAACCCAGAACACTGTCGGGCGGCACCACCTCGTTCGCTGCCGGAATCCCATCCCCCAGTCGGCCAGAGAAACCAGTCCAGCAGCTCAAGGAGCCGGTGTGGTTGTATCTCGCTGGGGCCTCCAGAAATGTTACGGAAATGACAGGCCAACCAAGAAACAAGCACCACTCGGAGGGTTGGTGTACTCAGATGTATTACACCTGCAGGCTCAGAGGGGCTTCTGCTCCAAAGCTCTGAGCACCTCCAAGATGTGCGCATGAGGTTTTATAGGGTAAAGTACAAGCTTGGGGTATTCAGCCAACGGAACAGCTTTAGCAGCATCATTATCACAAAAGTGGAGGCAGGGAGGCAGCAAACCAACATTCCAAAGCCAGATATATCACTTTGAAAATCCAGCTGGCTAGCAAAAAAAAACATGAATAGCAAACCAACACTAATTAACTTAGATTTACGAGTTAGTCCAGCAGAACTCAGATCAGTATTCCAATACTTAGATTTGTGAGTTATCTTGTTAGCCCTGGCCGGCTTTTCCTTCACAGAACCTGACTTCAATTGGAGATACATGTGCAACACGTTTTTTGTTTGTTTGTTCTGGTCTTTATTTTTGCTTTTTAAGGTTTAGTAAAAATGGCTGCCCCTTCTGATTGTGACTCTACATAGAATAATGCATTTGTGTGGCTAGGTTTCTGTGTTCAGAGCAGGCAACACTGTGGCTAACTTCCAAAACAAATTATACATCTATATTAACTTGATGGTTGTCATCATGGTGAACATATGCTTATATGATTACAGAAGTAGGAAATGTGATTTGAAAGTATCTATAATCATGTGCAGCTTCATATTATATTCCAGAGGGGCTGATTAAAGTAGTTACTTTAAAGATGCATAAAACCTTTAATAACAAAAACTTTTTAAAGTCACAATTTCAGAAACTCTGTGTATCTTTTGAAAGGAATTAAAGTAAATTAATTTCAACATTAACCAAAGTAATTGACCTTCAGACAAAGGCAGCTAAGTGTTGAGAGAGAGATAAATTAGAAAATCAAGAAAATCAAAATCTATACTCATGCATACTGTGAACAAAAATACTGCAAACCATACCAGTAAACAAAGAATGCTGAAGCCATCAAGTCATCAGCAGCTGCCGCCAACCCCAGTGAAGACAAGCCTGCAGCCGGGCCTCTGCAGCCACTCACAGTGGTGCCCTCTGAAGGGACTCAGAATAAGAAAGGACTGGATACTGCCCCTAGATAGCTAAGTGCTTGTCAAAGGAATGAATTCAATGAGCCCAAATGTTTGCTTCCTCCCATACATTGAAAAGGGCTAAATTATTTACCTTGAGATGCCTGGTTTTCTTTAGTTAACAGGTAATATTTTAATGTTCCAACTACCTGGTCTTTGTTGAAAAGCTCCTATGTATCCTAGCTCCTCCCCTGCCTCTTCAGAGCAGTCCCTCAGGGCAATCTGAGAGGCTGTCATTCCAGGCTGAGTCCTCATAATTGTCCACCAAATAAAGCATAACTCTCAACTTTTAGGTTGTGCATTTATTTCAGTCAACAATACAATATGGCAAAATAGTCTTTTTTATTCTCTCCAAATTTGAGAAGGCTGAGTTTTGCCCTCAAAGACTTAACCCAAATTAAAATATTTATGCTGACTTAATTATACAAGAATGGTCCATCATACTTTAATGCAGCAACAATTTCCACACTTTTTTTTCACTATAAATTTAAGGCTATGCTATATAGATATATATTAAATTTAACTTAAGTGACTTTATGTGATTCGGCCTCATTTCTTCATAAATGCACAATGAGTAATTTGACTTCCCTGTATTCACTTCATTCTTTCACTCATTCTTGCATAGCAAATCTCCTCAAAGCAGTCAGTGTGGCTAATCTAAATTTGAAATTTGAATTTAATTAAGTCTGGACAAGGATTTACATTTCAGAATTAGTAGATAATGGTATGCTGATCATCATTTACAAATTTCCCCACCAAATTATGGATAAGCTATTTCCCCAAAGGCTTGAAGAAAATGGGAAAATATCAGATTCTTAAATGATGAGTTGGGCTCACGAAACTCTATTTTTAGCCAGAAGCCCATGAAAATAAATAAAATATATAAAATAAGAACAAAGTTTATATATTTCAAATTCTGTTGCCCTGCATAAGCAGTGTGGTAGTAAATAGCTTGACCTTTATAATCAGACAGATCCAAGTTTGAATACCAGCTCTATCACTTGACAGCCATGTCATCTTAGGCAGAATCCATCACTTCTCTGGCCCAGAGTTCCCAAATTATAAATGAAATTTTAAGTACTTTTCTCGCTGGGCTGTTCCAAGACTTCAAATTGGTCATGAAGGCAAAAGTAAAATAAAGGATAGTCCCTGATGCATGCTAATTATTATCTCTGCAGTAGATGGTGATAAGGACTGTGCTGCTGATGACAAATAACTGACCAGAATTTTTAAGAAAATCTGGAAAATATAAACAGAGGAAAAGACACGATTCAAAACAAGCACAAGAAGGAAATCTTGGAAAATGAATAGAATAATTGTCCAGGACAACTTAGAGCAACAGAAACTCCACCATGAAAACAGCTTTATTTAGCAGGAAATAGTTACATAGAAAATTAGAGAAATTTCTGTGTATGACTCTGAATATGGTAAAAATCCTGATATAATAAGGAAAATGTAGAAAGAAGTATTGTAAGATTAGATATCAGAGCAAATGCACTCTTTAAAATAGTCAATTCAAGCTTTGAATGCAACTCTAAATATCTTAATTAGAATTCTCAGGATAAGCTAAAAGGAAACTGAATCCTACAACTTTCCTGAATTCACTGATGAGCTCTAGTAGTTTTCTGATGGTGCCTTTAGGGTTTTCTATGTATAGTATTATGTCATCTGCAGTTACAGTTTTACTTCTTCCTTTCCAATGTGAATTCCTTGTATTTCCATTTTTTCTCTGACTGCTGTGGCTAGGACTTCCAAAACTATGTTGAGTAAAAGTGGTGAGAGTGGGCATCCTTGTCTTCTTCTTAGAGGAAAGGCATTTATTTATTTATTTATTTATGAAATTTTGCATTTAACTTTAATTTTTTTTTTTACTGAATTATAGTCAGTTTACAATGTTGTGTCAATCTCTTGTGTACAGCACAATTTTTCAGTCATACATGAATATACAATATTCATTTTCATATTCTTTTGCACTGTGAGCTACTATAAGATCTTGTATATATTTCCCTGTGCTATATAGTATAAACTTGTTTGTCTGTTCTATATATATACCTGTCAGTATCTACAAATCTCAAAATCCCAGTCTGTCCTTCCCACCCACCTCCCCCCTGGCAACCACAAAGTTTGTATTCTATGTCTGTGAATCTGTTTCTGTTTCATATTTAAGTTCACTTGTCTTCTTCTCCTCCTCCTTCTTCTTCCCCATGAATGATACTATATGGTATTTTTTTCTTTCTTTCTGTCTCTGGCTTACTTCACTTAGAATGACATTCTCCAGGGAGATTCATGTTGCTGCAAATGGCATTATGTTGTCATTTTTATGGCTGAATAGTAGTCCATTGTATAAATATACCACTTCTTCTTTATCCAGTTATCTGTTGTTGGACATTTAGGCTGTTTCCATGTCTTGGCTATTGTAAATAATGCTTCTATGAACATTGGGGTGCAGGTGTCTTTTTGAATTAGGGTTCCATCTGGATATATGTCCAGGAGTGGGATTACTGGGTCATATGGTAAGTCTATTTTTAGTCTTTTGAGGAATCTCCATAGTGTTTTCCACAGTGGCTGCACCAAACTACATTCCCACCAGCAGTGTAGGAGGGTTCCCTTTTCTCCGCACCCTCTCCAGCATTTATCATTCATGGACTTTTGAATGATGGCCATTCTGACTGATGTGAGGTGATACCTCATTATAGTTTTGATTTGCATTTCTCTGATAATTAGTGATATTGAGCATCATCTTTTGCATATATTTCCTCCCATTCCATAGGTTGTCATTTTGTTTTGCTTATGGTTTCCTTTGCTGTACAAAACCTTGTAAGTTTAATTAGATGAATGGTCATAATTTAGAATCACTGATTATACTATATATATTTTGCTGTGTGATTGATTCTCCAAGAGTTATTATTTGCTACTAAGTTAAAATCAAAAAATATAGTGGGATTTATAAAAATTGTATTTGTTTTTTAATTTCCAAAAACATATTTGATTTTTTGGGGGGGAAAATTTACATAAAGCATTCCTGCTCATAGGAGACATATAGAGAAATACATTATTATGTTTATTTTTTGTTTCTTATGTTTATTTGCACTGTATAGAGAAATTAATTACATTTTTCTAGCAAAGGCCTCAGGATGGAAACTGGTCAGTGAAGTGTGAGTTTAGAGACAATAGATGATACAGTGAAAATTCTGCATTTTTGGGAAACAGGACCTAAAGATTATGCTTTAATTTGGTATATGTTCACTATGTGCTGGAATTATATAATAAAGGTTATGCAAAAATAAACTCATTAGCATTTAATAGAAATTATAAAATTCATTTTTATTTTATGAAATTAAAAAAGTATTTAAAGGGAAAAAATGAAGTTTGAAAAAGAACCTATAAATCATGAAAATAGATCATAAATGATGTACTGTGCTTACAAAGTTATTTACAGTATTTTTATTATTTATCACATTGTGTGAGCAATGTTATATGTTAAGGGACAAAGATTAATAATGTATGGTATCCATCCTTAAGGAATACATAATGGGATTTTATGTCTCCTGAATTTGTAGTTGTTCTCTGGGCAATTTTCTCCTCTACTCATCTTAGCACACACTCAGCACTCATTGGAAGGTGAGTTAGGACCAGAAGCAAGCCAAGCAGTCTGAACTCCAAGCAGTCCCTTGGCTCCCAGGTTTTCTTCCCAAAGATGGAAATTTATTGGAGAGTTCAACTAAGTTAGTGAGAACTCACCATTTTTTCAACAATGTGCAGAATGACCTTAAAGGAAGTATTAAAATAAATAGCAAACCTAAAAGGAGTCAAACTTATGTTAAAATAAGTCTTGTATTGGTGGAAATGGATACCTCTTACCATGGGGAAAGAATGAGAGTTTTTATGTATTATTATTTGACACTAAATGGCCTATACACTTTAGCATCCATATGGTACTATTAGCCTAATAATAATAATAATAGCTATCGTATTTTAGGGGCCAACATCTATCTTATTGCACTTCTGCAAATTACATTGCATTCATTATGCTTAATTGTTTACAACAACCTACAAGTATGGTATTTTTGTCAAACTTGTTGAATGAAACAGAGGATTCAGTTAGTAGCGTTGGAATCCAAACCTTGTGCTCTTCCTACATTCCCCTAATCTAGGTCAGGATCTTGTCTATACCTTTTTTTTTGGTGGGGGGGAGGGTAATTAGGTTTGCTTATTTACTTATTTAACGGAGGTACCAGGATTGAATCCAGGACCTTATGCATGCTAAGCACACACTACCATTAAGCTATATCCTCCCCACCCCCATTGTCTATACCTTTTAGACACTTAATTTATTCCCTTGCTCTTTGGTTATCTCTAGGAATTTGCTCTGTTGAAAGAGACAAAGCAGCAAATAGTGGGACGGTTTAGTCCTGCCATACCATTATGCCCTGCTAAGTATTTCTAGGTTGTCAATATCACATATGGTGCCTAATGACCTTAATTCTTTAGAAAAAAGGAAAACTAATACTCTGTAGTAGATAGGATTATGCTGAAATTTCAGTGGTTTAACAGAAAAAGATAATTGCCTCTTTACATTGTATGTCCTACATGTCTAAATAATGGTATGTATGTCTGGATGGCGCAGTGTGTTTCAGCTTCACACAGGCTAACGGCATTAACGGACCTATAGCTGCATCATGAGTACACCTGACCTCCTTGGTTGCCACAGTAGGAGGAGAGAAAATATAGGGAAACATCTGTGATGTTTTCACAATCCTGAAATGATAGATGCTTTATTTCCTCATATCTCATTGGTCAGGGTAGTTTAGTGAACCATCCTCAGATGCAAGTGGCCTGAAAAATATAGTTTTGGGGGGACAGAAAGAGAATGAGAACTGAATTCTGGTGAACACTAGTCAAGTCTACCAGATCATCCTCTTTAACAGGTCACTGGTTCCTGACATGGGAATTCACAAGAGACCAGGTCAACAAAGGAAGACTTCAGGTAGAAGGTTTTTGATTGATGTGTGAACCAACATAAGAAGTTAGATAAGTTGTGCCCAGTATAAGGTTGCCTCCCCTACAGCAGAAAAGAATCTCTCATCCCTATGCTGAAGGTTGAACAGAAAACAATGCTACAATTTACCACTCTTAAGGATAAACAATGAGACCTAGAAGATTAAAAGGCTTTAAAAATAACTGTTTGGTGGTATAATATTTTATAATGGCTCATAGCTTTTATAATTGTTTCTCACTGTGCCTGAGAAAATCAGAGGAGTGCTAGGAAAGAAAACAAAGGCAGCTACCCAAGTCAGCAGTGACAGGCTCCCCGCTGAGTGCCACAAGCTTCATTATCTTCTGTCATAGCAACTCCTCAATCAGAGGGAAATAGTGCTGTGGAAGGAGGAGATGGAGAGAAAATGAAACAAACACAAATTGCCTAAACCATAACACAACTACTACAAAAGATACAGTTAAAAAAATAACAGAAAAGAGCAGTCATTTTCCTCCAATTTATTTCCAAAATTCTAGCAAATGTTATATCCATTTACTCTGTTACATGAGATAGAATGAAGTCTGAATAATCAGAGACGACTTTTTCATTTACAACAATATTTCAGAGTGCTTTTGCCAGCTTTATACACAGAAGTTCACAATATCAATCTGTTCTCTGTGCAGAACATGAAGGGTCACCTTTCTTTGCATAAATATTAATATAAAGTTTGCTCATGTAAGTTTTAACTTTAGAGCATATATTTGTAAGTGATATGACTAATGCATTTCAACAGGAAATACTTAAGGACACGTGCTTTGCTATTCCTTGTGTAAAATGCTTTTTAGCTGAAAACAAACATTTTTGGTCAGTTGTGTATGCCTACCTGGGTCTTGGCCAAGACAGTAGAGAAAATACCGGTTTTGTATTTATCAAACATGTCCATGAATAATAAAGTAAAAAATAACCAAAAAATTAAGTGCTTATGCAGCACAGAAATAATTGTTAATTTTTAATTTTCTTAATTTTAATTTTTAATTTATTAAAAAAAAACTCTCTGCTTTTTCAATCATGAGAATTTGGAATTTTTTAATCTGATTTTTCAAGTAAAATAATATTCTTTAAGAGTTGCATAATCTGCACACTAAACTTGACTACTCTATGTAGATAACTATACCCTGAGTGACCTAACTTCCTACAAGGAAAAGAATGAGAACTCTTAGTATAAATAAATATATGGATATATATAAAATTATTCAGCTTCTTCCTTTATAATGCATTTCCTTTCTTACTGTTTCCATAATGGACCCAAGTACTACTAACAATTGTTCATTTTAATTTCTATGTGTTTTCATTGCATCATTGCCTTCAAATTGTGAAAATATAAGAAGGAAAAATCTTTTGTACTATAAATCCCAATGGAAATCTCAAGTAACAAATCTAATACCAGGAAAGCAGAGTGATCAGAAAAAATTACTGTTATTTTGATCTGATTCTGACAGCATTTCCATTTTCATTAATGTTCTATCAATTTAATATGGTAAAAAGATTTTAAGTTCGATTTAAGTTCTGTATTGCAGAACTCAGTATTTGGCTGATGCATGAATTTCACTCCCAGTCAACCCCTGAATACCACCTTAAAGAGAAATCTTATGCAGCTGCAAATTCGTAAGAAGAGTTTGTCATTTGAAAAGACTTGACAAAATTTTCAGAAAATCTCCTACAGGGCCTTTATTGCAAAATTTAATTTCATAAGAATAACCTTGAGTTATGGGAACAAATATTACTTTGTTCAAGGCTCAGCATTATTTTGGATATTTCTTTGTCTCTATTAAAAATTCTTTCTAATTAAACCCAATGACTGATATAAACCTGATTTTATGAGATTTTTAGACATCACAGACAGGTAGAATAGATCTGAAAAAATTCCTTTATCAAATTTTAAGCAGCTTTCTGTTTTCATTGTAGTTGATTTACAATATTATATTATATATTAGAATATTTTATTTACAATATATGCAATGTATACTGCTGCGTCCAGCACAGCTTGGGACCATGACTGAGGACAGGCAATGCAAGACTTAAGAAACAAAGAGCCAAAGTAAAGAGCAAAGATGGGACCAGGGGACTCAAGATCTCGTGGATCCAGAGTCCCTAAAGCCTGGTCGACATCATACTTATTAGGAGTATACAGCTCAGAAAAAAATGCGATCAAAGAGGTGAGGCTTTAGATATTCCATGCGATAAGCACTAAATTCTGCTTGCTGATTAACTGATTACTTTCAGGCCTATCCCTTCTAGGAACAATCACCCTCCTCGGGGTATGCAAAATTTCTAAATCTATCCTGTTATTGCCTCTGGGACATCTTGAGATAGCAAATATTTCCCCTGGGCTTAACCGCATGCTTTCATATCAGAACAAAATTCTGTTAATGGATGATCTGGCTTTCCAGGACCATCCTTTGTTTTACCCTAAGGAAATATCTGCCCTCCTTTATGCCCTTATGGTCAATCTCAGGAATGCTCACCACAAATTTTCTTTAGCATAATATGTGCTATAGGTCATCTACTGCGTAAAACAAAGCAAGCATGTGCATTTTAAGCAAGTAAGTGTGAATATAATATTTTAAGCTCATGGAAATTTAGTTGTGGCTTGTTTTCCAGCTGTTTGTTTTCCAGCTGCTTATTTTCCAGCAGCCTATTTCCCAGCAGTATACCATATACAAAATATTATATTAGTATCATGTTATAGCATAGTGAGTCAGTATTTTTACAGATTATACTTCATTAAAAGTTATTACGAGATAATGGTTATAATTCTATGTGCTATATAATATATCCCTGTTGCTTATCTATTTTATTCATAGTAGTTTGTATCTCTTAATCCCATGCTCCTGTCTTGCCCCTCCCTGCTTTGCTCTCCTCACTGGTAACTACTAGTTTGTTTTCTGTATTTGTGAGTTTGTTTCTATTTTACTATATATTTTTGTTTGTTTTATTTCTTACATTCCACATATAAGTGATATACAGTATTTGTTTTTCTCTGTCTGACATATTCCAGTAAGCATAATATTCTCTAGGCCAAGCCACATTGTTGCAAATGGCAGAATTCTATTCCTTTTTATGGCTGAGTGATATTCCACTGTGTGTATATATATTCTTTGTCCTTTGTCTGTTGATGGACACTTGGGTTGTTTCCATATCTTGGCTATTGTAAATAGTGCTGCTATGGACACTGGGGTGCATGTATCTGTTCAAATAGGTGTTTTTGTTTTTTTCCAAACATATACCCAAGTTTGGGATTGCTACCCAATAAGAGGGGAACCCAGTAGTTCTATTTTTAAGTTTTTTTTTTTAGGAACCTTCAAACACTATTCCATAGTGGCTGCACCAATTTACATCCCCACCAACATTATACAAGGGTTCTCTTTTACCAGCGTTTGATAACTGTAGACTTTTTGATGATAGCTATTCTGACAGGTGTGAAGTGATAGCTCATTGTTGTTTTGATTTTCATCTCCCTTATAATTGGTGATGTCAGGCATCTTTTTATGGGCCTGCTAGTCATCTTCTTGTCTTCCTTGGAAAAATGTTTATTTAGGTCAATCCAAAAAATGATACCCATTGTCATTTGTATAATTTACAAATATTGTTCTCCCATTCCATAGGTTGTCTTTTAATTTTGCTGATGTTTCCCTTTGCTACACAAAAGCTTTTAAGTTTAATTAGTTCCCATTTGTTTATTTTTGCTTTTATTTCTTTTGCCTCAAAAGTCAGATCCAAAAAAATATTGTTGTGATTTATGTCAAATAGTGTTCTGCCTATATTCTCTTCTAGGAGTTTTATGGTTTCAGATCTTAATCCATTTTGACTTTATTTTTGTATATGATATGAAGACATATCCCAGTATCATTGTTTTAGATGTAGCTGTCCAGTTTTACCAACACATCTTATTGGAAAGACTATCTTTTCTTCATTGTGTATGCTTGCCTCCTTTGTTGTAGATAATTGATAATGTAGGTGTGTGGGTTTATTTCTGGTCTCTCTATTCTGTTCCATTGATCTATGTGTCTGTTTTTGTGCTAGTACCATGCTTTTTTGATTAATGTAACTTTGCAGTATAGTCTGAAATCTGGGTGGGTGATATCTGCAGCTTTGTTCTTTTTCTCAAGATTGCTTTGGTAATTCAGGGTCTTTTGTGGTTCCATATGAATTTTTAGGATTCAAGTAGCTTTCAAGTAATATAGGTAAAGTCATAAAGACAGTATTATTGATAACTGATTTAACCTCACTATCTCCTAGCTATAAGTAGGTGCTGTTGTTACTCTTGTTTTTTAGGTAAGGGAATGGAGGAACAGAGAGGTTAAATAAACTGCTTAAAGTTATTCAGCACAGTAGTCCAGAGCTGTGATTTAATCTCAGGTGGTCTCCAGAGTCTGTATCCCTGATCAATATTATAAAGCATCAGTTTTTATTTACAGCCTCTTAATTTTACTCAGGTTTTATTCATTTTATTTTCTCTCATCTGTGGGACTTTGGGGTTAAGGTAACTTATCTTTCAGTATTAATGGTCTTACCAAAAACAAAACAAACAAGTAAACAAAAAAACTTCCAGAACATGGATTTCAATTTGACTAAGATATATAATCTGGTAAAAGGCAGAATGTTAATCTGCTTGCCTGCTCTCAAAGGAATTATTATGTTGTAGCCAAGAATTTTTTTTTTCTTGTTAACACTGGGATGTGAAATAGGGAAATATGGCCATGGCCAGGAGCTGTTCTATTGTTTGTAGTTACAGACTACAAGTCTTTCCCAACTTGTTTCTACTTTCAGTTTGTTGATATTTAATTCAGCCTCTCCCATTTCCTCCTGGCCCTTCTTAATCTTCACAGAGTTCATTTCTTTACTCATTTAATTTGCTAATCACTACAATTCTGTGTCACAAACCTCTAACCCCTCTGAAATCTATTAGAAAACAGTGTGACAGGGTAAGAAAAAAAGATACACCAGTGTGTTATCATAATTATATCCATGTTTCCATCCAGACCTTATATTGATAGTGGCTTCTTCAAATTAAAAAAATGTATATTATTATTATGATTCTACTGGTGAAGAAGAGCTTCTTACCCTAAGTATACATACAAACACATATAATTTATACACATTGTTGAAACAATTTAAAGTAGGTATAATGAAACCAGTAATATTGCTTAGAAAAATATCTGGCATATAGTAAGTTATAATTAAATACTGTTATTATTATTTATATTATTGTTGTTGTTGTTATTGTTATTATTACAGTCTCAATTATCCTGTAAACATGACAAAGCCTATCTCATTTATTTAAGCAACCATTACAGAAAGTAACACCGAAGGGAAACAACCTCTTTTGGGGAAATCACCTCTTCATTATTAACTTTATAAACTGTATATCATAAAATGATGACCAGTCTAAATTTATGTAAAGCACAATATTCTTCCCACTTGACATGCAAAACGCTACACCTAATTTGAAACTGGAATCCTGGACCCCCCGAGTGAAATGTGATTGGCCCTTGCAAAGTATCTCAAGTGAAGAGGAACAAGGTCCCAAATTTGGTCAGGACAGTTTCCAAAACAAAATGAATAAAAGGGAGACTTTGGTCTTATTTGACTTTACCTGCTACGTTTCCCCCTTCTATCTCTTTCTAGGAGTTCTAGTGAACTCAGGCAAAATTGTGATAACCTAATCAGCAGACGCATCAGAATCTTTCAAGTGTAACAGGACTATAAATTTCCTTCTTTGGTAAAGTTCATTCAGTTTTGATTAGAACCACGATTAAGAAGTAAGCCGAAGGAGTAAATGCAAATGTGATTAACTTGTTTTGAAAACATAGCATTAGGTGGACAAGGTAATTTTCTACTGAGTGATTAAAAATAATGTCTCAACCAAGAACATATTTTCTTGAAAGTAAGTAAAGACATATAACTGTATATGAAAAAAATATATATTCATATATACATAAGAAAATTTTTTTTAATTTTAAGAAATTGAAATTCTATTCTCTAATGAACTGCTATTCTTCAAGTGCAGAGAGCTATGTCTTTGATTATCTAAAATTCTACATATTTTTATACATATTCCTTCATATGGATTTCTTTTTTTGCTTCTTTTTCCAAATATGCTTTTTCATCTTTATTCTGAAAGCCACTTCTATGTCCAATTTTACATATCACTGCACACTGAAATACTTTATTAATTAGCTTCTTAGCTGCATTTTTACCCTTCATTCCCTACTTGGCTCAGTTGATGAATTTATGAAACTGTTCTTCCTAACACCCTGATGTTGGGGTCTGTTAACTGGTTCAGTAAAGCGCGTTCTTATTCCCTTCTCAACAAATTCTCAACAAATTTTAAAATAAGAAAAGCATAAAGCAAATTGGAGAACAGGATAGCAATATACTAATGAGGACAGTGTTGGAGAATCTAGTTAATGTTAGTCAGATGTGCCTGATACCTGAAGCCAAGGCCATGACGGATTTACCAACCTGGAGACAGCACTAGACGGGCACAAAGCCCAATGCAGCAGCTTCATCCAGGAGGCCAGAGGAGACTAAATTAGACCTACTGCCAAGAGAGAACAGAGGAGAGGTGAACTTATGTCAAATGTTCTCTTTCAACTTCTCAGTCACAACTCCAGCACTCCTGGAAAAAAGGAGCGGAGGGGCAGGAAGAGGCTGCCTCCACCTAAAAATAATAAGAGTGGGGAAAAAATATTGTGCTGACGACGCTTTGCCCGGTGCTACTGCCACTGAATAAATTATATCATTTTGGCCTTTCATATCAAGCCCTGAATTCTCTGCATTTGAAGATACTTGATCACGTTTTCCCTCCTTCTTTTGACAACTGTATTCCTCAGTTCCTCTGTGTTCTCCCATTATTTTTGACCACCAAAGGTTCTCGCTGTCTCTGTACCTAGTGACTTACTTTAGGAAGCTCCTTCCTCATTCTGCCCTTATGAATCATAATTCATGATCCATCTGAACTCCTATGTTTTCTAAATAGGTATCTTCATCTATTAAACTTTAACTGTTTTTTTTTTACTAAAGTTCTTTTATTATTTAAATTTTGGGGAATTAAATTTTGTCTTCCTTACTCAACTGTGAGTCCTTTAGGTCACTAACCATACAGTATAGCACATTAACACACAGTTGACAAAAAGTTTCTACTCATTGAGTGCAATTATATTATTAAATTAGTTAAAATATTAAATGATTTTATGTGCTCTGAATGTTGAACATGGTGATTTCATTACTAGATTTTATAAAAATTGAAATAACATTTATAACAGGTTAAGAAATAACAATAAATCATGTATACTGAACTTAATTCTGTATTTCTGTGATGCTTCTTATCTTCAGATTAAACATAAATTACATCAGGCAGAAACTGGGGAGATGGAATACATTTCTTCTCACATGCATGTACAATTAAGCATGAGTGAGGGTGGACATCACCAAATTCTAAGTGGTTAAGTCAAGCAGTTTGGCAGATTCAGAACCGGCACTCTAGTTTTTGCCATCAAGTTTTCATGAAGAGAGTAATTTTGAGACAGAGAGTTGAAAAAAAGTTTGTCTTTCCTCCCACCAGTGATTTCCAGATGAAAGATCAGGGATGAGTACGTATGCGAACACTCCAGGGAGATTAAGCAATGGTTTACGAATTGAGAGACCTGATACCCAGCTATTCCTGGGCGTTGTCTGAGTGACAGACCCCACAATCGTGCTTGTTGCTGTTGGGCCCCGGAGGAAGGAGAATGGAGATATGGCTAAATAGGGCCCCTAGGGGAAGCTGGGGAATGATTAACAAACAGTTTGGGGGTGGGTGGTGAGAGTACTCTTGTATGTAGCATTTGCTAAAATTTCCTCAGCATAAATATTCTCACCATGGCTGATTTCAAGCTACTAATATGAAGCCACTGAGCAGAGAGATGGGAAAAATTGCACAAAATTGACCCTTAGAAGCTGGCGTGAGCAGCTCCTGCACCCACTGGCTGGATGAGTGGTGAAACAGTTCACTTCAGATTTCCCCTGGAGATGATTTGCATGTGAACCCAATTTCTGAGCTTCTCTGGGCTAATAAATGCACCATGTGTTTAAACCTCCCTCAAATCTACATGCCCATATGCCAGTTCGCTCTTCGTATACTTCTTGATATTATGGGAATACAAACATATATAAACTGTGTTAAATATAGCAATGGAACTAATATACAGCGAAGACAAAAATGTTTGAATAAAGAAGACAGATTGCATGTATTCTGGCATTGCTTGTGATAATTACATATGAATTTAATTCAATATTGAACTAAAAGATAAATTATTTTAGTCAGAATTAACTAAGATATCTGAAAGCTTATCTCTGTTGCAGAATGAAAATGGGGCATATAACATAAATTGACTTACTATATAAATAGTGTTATTGTACATGATCTGATGTGTGACAGGTTTCACATATTATACAAGATGTGTGGAACTAAACATTCCATCCCAAACCACTTCAATCTGCCGTAACTTTCATTCCTCTCACGCTTACCTCTCTCCTTTTTCTTCCTCTTCCAAGCTCCAACCAGTCTCCAAATCTAGTAAAATCTTTCTTCTTTTCTCTCTCATTAATCCCACTGATCCCATGGCCGTTCCCACTATTTGTTTATCCATGTCTAATTTTTGAACTGTTTCTTTTCTAATTTCCATATTTCCATTCTTATCTCATGCTGCCTATGCTATGGTCGACTTCCATATTCACATAAAATACTCTTTGTAAATGTTAGCGTTTTCTTACAGGATTCACAGTCAATTGCAGTTGGTACTGCAGCCTTGTCTGTCCCATCTCCAAGGTGCTCAGCACTGAGCTGAAGTGAAGGGCTACTATTCCCCCGATCACAGCACAGTCTCTAACATCTTCCTACCTTTACTGAGCTATTTCCTCATCCCCAAAGACTCTCCCTTCAACTTATCTCCTTTGAAGCACATCTTCAATGTTATTTCATTATGATTGACTTGCCTCAAATCAGCAGAATTTAATTATGCCCCACCCCTTCTGTGTACTTTGTGTGGTTCTAATGAAGACTTCCCTCTTTTTATTGCAGCTGCTCTTTCATAGGTATCTGTCTGTTGGATGATGAGTCTTTATGGCAGGGAGAAGATATATTCATCTTTGTATTTCTAACATTTATTACAGGACTGGAAAATGTGGCCATCAGATAAATGGATATAAACTGGTGTGAAGAGACATGTATAGATGCTGAAAACATTGCTGGCCCATGATGTTTTTCACAGTAACTCCAGGGTAAGCCAGAATGGGGCTACTTTCTAAAAAATATTTAAGGAGTTACCCTAAGAAATTCTAGACAATGCAAATGATGTAGAGCTCAAAACGTAGAATAGTTATTGCTCATAAATGGTAGCTGTGGGTGTATATAAAAGGCAACGGTTTATATGCTATCATGCATACTGCAATAATACAGTTGATATTTTCAAGACTATGTTAACTGGTTACTTGTTAAATATCTACTGTGTTTAGGGGGACTTCCTGAATTTAAAAAGGTACATTCCTATTAAAATGAATTTCAGTTTATTTAGCATACATCAGAACTATCACAGAAGCAAAACCTTACAATTAGTATACAGAGTATTTTGTTATATATCAATTAATATGCACTTATTACAAATAAGCAATATAATTGCATGAGTATTATGTGCGAGACACTGCTTCAAATATTTTACATGGATTATGTTATTTTACAAAGTGTTACTCCTGTTTTGTAAATGGGAAAGTGAAGGCGGAGAGAACTGAGGTGACTTGACTATGTTTGTTGTGACAGTTATTATAAAATCCATGCAGTTTGTACTTTGAAGAACAAGCAGTTATTTGGCGTGCTACCTCTTTAGAGGGTAGTGATTAAGAATTTTTGCCTTTGCAGTCAAAAAACAGAAACCTTGATAACATAGACACGATAAGATGATTTTACTAGCCATTCCTCAAAGATTCCAGTCATTACTTGTGGACTCAGGGAGAAATACGTTTTGCGCAATGACTGTATATGCGAAGGATCCCATATATGGATTTCCAGTCAGGACTCACTAAACGTGGGACGGATTGAGGGAACTGGCTACTAAGTGGATTGTTCTAGTTGGTCAACATACCAAAATCTATACTTAATCCATTTCCACTTCACAGGGGATTAACATTCTCAGATATTCAACTAGATTTTTCAATATGTTGACAGCACTGCAGTTTGAACAGTAAGAAACAGGGAAGGATGCATGTTACATTTCAGGTGAATGTCAAGAAGGTCATTAGGAATTTTGTGTTCTCTGTTTTCCATCCAATGGCAAGAAGATTGTTCAGAACTTTGTAGGTGCTACAAAGATTTCCTGAACTCTGAGAACATGCAAAACTTCTAAGCAAAAAAGACTCCCTGTCAGTTGTGCTTTTTTACATCATAATTATTTCTGTCCAAGTGGACCAAGCTTCAGCAGGGCAGGGCCAAATCAGGGTTGGTTCACCATTATACTTACCATTCCAAGCACAGTGCCAGGAACAGAATACCCATATAGTAAATCTGGACTGAAATGAAGTTAATTAATTATGTTACTAATTAATTTATTAGTAACTAATTAGTTACTCATACTGGGGAGGAAAGTAAAAGCTGCCTGGAAAATTCAAGTAGGAAGTAAGTGTGTTTCCATGTTTGTTTGTATGAGGTTCGTACGAGACCCCCTCTAAAGAAATAAGGCCCCAAATCTTAAACTTGGAAAGTTGCAGCTCTAGAGTGAAGATTAAGAAAGATCTGCCCCGGCCAAGTGAGTTATTTATGTGGGCTAGCTTGTGCTAGGACTTCCTAGAATGCACACGGTAAAAGAAGTGCTCACTCCCGAAGGATACATTCAGAAACATTCAGAAGGAACGACTTGCCTTGAAGGGAAATAAGTATTAGGCATCTTGACAACAGCCAAGGCAATTATATCAGTCAGCAGGGGCAATATTGCACTTTCTGAATTATTTTGAACAATTTTGAGCAACATTTTCAATCCCTTATGTTTTGCACTGTTTGGAGGAAGAGAATGCTCTAGGAATGAGAAAAGGATGAAGTGGAATTCAAATAATTTAACTGGTAGGGGCATATCATAAAGTTCATAAAATTTCTGTTTGTGACCTCTCTCCTTCCCAAGTATTATGTCATGGGAAACCTGTTATCATATTATACTGTAGAACAGTCCCATATTCAAGTTTACGTATTTATTAGGGCATCTTTCAACTACTCAGATAAAAAGGAGAGGAAAGAGCTATTTCAAAAAAAAAGATTACATTCACCTAAGAACTCTGATAAAATTTTACATTTTTTCATTAATTTGAAGATACCTCTTTTTCATTGTTGCTTATGGAGTTGGAGGAATGCATTATGGGTTAAACCAGAAAGCGTACTGCAGTTTTTACATTCAACTTTTGTTTCAGTACTTAAATCTAAACTCTAAATGAACATTATGCATACTATTAGCACTTAGTTTTAAATTTTTAGGGAGCTGATAATGTTTTTTTCTAATCAGTAGACATTGAAAAACATTGCATTTAAGTTTCTTGATTAAATACATTATTCAGGTAGTTAAGTCTTCACAAATATGTCACATGCATACTAAATATTAGGTACTCGGCTTTCAGATTGGAGTCAAGAATTCCCTTTCAAGTGACAGAAGTTTAGCAAAGCCGGCATTTTGTGAAATTAGATATTTGTAACTAATTGCCTTGGAAACTAATTTTGTTCAGAGTTTCATTGTTATTTTTATTATTATGAAAGGTAAAGTATGTTATTTTTTATTTCTCTCTCTTCTCATTGCTGACCAGAGTTTACTTTTAAAACAAAATTAATGCTGTACAGCAGAAATTAACACAACATTGTAAACTGACTATGCTTCAATAAAACTAACTAACTAAATAAAACAGAATTACATACAAACAAAGCAATTCCTCTATAACCAAGCCATGTAATTGCTGGGACTCATATATTCCAGGCACTAAAAGATTTTATCAACAAATTACCTTCAGAAAAATATTAAATTTTACAATTCATATCTACATTATCCTCATAAATTAAATTATATAATGTAAAACTTCAATTTAGTTTCAAAAATGTGTGTATGTGTGTGTATGCATGTTTTCTGCTATATCCCTGGGGAGAAAAGAGCAGTACTTAGTATGTATATGTGTATATACACATACATAGATAAAAGATGCTAAAACATCTTTGATGAGTAAATCAATGAAGTATCAGTATGATCATGGAAAGTTTCAAGTAGAAGAATGGAGATCCAGATTTAAAAACCTAGCTGCACTACTTTCTAGAAATATGGTCTTGATCAAGTTAACTAAATGCTGAGTCTTGATTTCTGCATCAGAAAATAGAGTTAATAAACATAGGGTTGTAATGAGGTCTAAATGAGATAATCTACATAGTAAGTATGCAATAAATATAAACTATAATTGTTAGATTTTAAAGTACAATTACTAGAATAAATGAGAACGTGACAGTGATTTGTGATGTTAACAAAGGTTATAGATCATAATAATTTAGTAATTTGTCCAATTACTTAAGTCTTCTAAGTAGCCCAATTCTATGGCATTTGAAAATCAAAAAGGAGCCAATCTTACCAACATCTTACAAACATGCAAATGCTGCTCAGTAGTTCTATTTTTAAATTACGTAAGATCTTCAGGTGTTTTAAATTATAAACAAGTTTTAAAATTTTTAATTAGTAAAGAATATTTGTGCTCATCAGATTCTTCTGGTTTTTGATTATCTTTGAGCTTTTTCATAAGATGTTCAATTTTGAACAAGGGATTACCTCACTTTTAAGCTTATACTGTTCCCTGAGGTATTGATACCAAATTGAGGAAACCTAAATTAGTGAAGCTTTTTTTTAACTGAATTAAGTTTTTTTTTTTCCTATTAGAATTAAATTAGAAAAATTTCCCATTACAAGTCTGTGCAAGAAAAAAATGTAAGGACTCGTTTCAAATGCAAAAATTCAGTGTGTTTTCAGGAATTCTGTAGAACTTAATAGTCTTTACAAATGCTGTCCATGGCTGTGCAGTATGGTAGCCACTGGTCACATGTGGCTTTTGAGCACTCAAAATATGTGATGAAGCAACTGAATGTTTTAATTTAATTAATCTTAATGGATTAAATTTAAATTTAAATAGCCACATGTGGCTAATGGCATTTATAAGAAAACTTACAAATTGTAAATTCTTCATAATATCTTAGAAATGCAGTTTCAAATAAAGTACTACTATAACTAAGAAATAAAACAATATACTTTTTTAATCGTAATGTTTATGTTTTTTAAAATATTAGAACAATTATCTTCTCCAGAGAGTCTTTCTCTCTCATCTTCTTTCTTTCTATATATCTATCATTCTGTCTATACACCGTACATCTATTCCCTGCTTTACTTACTTTTAAGCTATCAGCCCTCTAACTTGTTTCCTTGCTTTTACTTATTCTTTCCCTTCATTTATTTTCCACCCAGGAAGGCAAGTGGTCCTTTAAAATTCCTGGTCAAAATCCTCCAATAGCTTCACTCAGAGTGAAAACAAAATGTTCCTCATGATCTGAAGACTCTATAGAGTCCCCTTCTCACCACTCCCCCACAGCCCCAACCTCCCTTTCCTCCCCTCCCCACCCCTACTTGCTTTTCTTTCCTAATTTCAAGTCACCCGGGGATATTTCTGATCTGGAGCCTCCATGCTTGCTGTCCGATCTGTTTGGAATGATATTCCCCTGGCTACTCGCAAACCCCTCTCCCTCGTTTCATTCTTTGACTCAGTTGTCAGAGTTCAAAAAGATACCAACTATTGCATTATTCTAATTGCTCTCACTAATTTTATCTTTAAGATATATTTATTATATAAAATTAAATATAATATATTTTCTTGGTATATGTTTGGTTTCTTCCAGTAGAATATAAGGTTTGTAATAGCAGAGATTTTGCTTGTTTTATTTGCCTCTGAATTACCACTGCTTAAAATAGTACCTGGCACAAAATATTTAATGCCTATGCTGTGCTGAATGAGCGGATAAATGACTGAATGATATCAGAGCTATACATTCAAACAATAACTCCTGTCAACCATGATTGTTGCTAATTATTTTAAAAAATATTTACAAATTTTTCTTGTGCTTTTCTCCCCATGATTCCTTTTTTTTAATGCATTATCAGAGCAGAAGGCATGTGAATAACACCTGGATGGAAAACATATTGCTGGTTGTATGATAATGCTATTTTCCAATATATAAATTTTAGTCAGTAATTAAGGAATAAGCCATATATATATTTATATATTGATATATTTTTAGTAGTCACTTATAGCTCTAAAAAGCTAGTCAACACTTATTTCATTGATATAATCCTTAAAGAAACCTTGATGATTAGATACACCCAAATACAGGAGTATTAAAATTGCATCCAACTCTATGTGAGATTTTCACGTGTTAAGATGTATACTATCTTACTCCTAGAAACGACTATTTACTGTGCATGGGAAAGGGTGAAAGTTATACTTTTTGTGACACTTTTAGGTGTTCTGGTCTATGTGAGGCAATTCCATGACTAGACTTTTGAGTAGGAGATTGAAATTCAGATGACAAAAAGGAGCTCGCCCTCCAATTTGTATTCAGAGACCCTAGGCCTTAATTTCAAATAGAAGGCAGGCTGGCAGAAATAAAGACTCGTGTGCTTGTTTTTAAAATAAAGATTCTCTAGCTCTACTGAGTCAGGATCTGCATGATGACCAGACACACAGGTCCTGTGCACACTGCATTTGGAGAAGCAGCACTTCAGGTGATTGTGATGCCCACCCAGATGTAGCAAACACTGGGTCCTAGAAGCTCCAGAGTACAAATTAGGGACTGTGGGCAAAAGGGAAAATAGCTGGAAGTGATCTTTCACAGAAATAATTCTGAAATTCGACCATTGATTTCTGTCCCTTTTAAGTCAGAAGAGCTCTCTGCGCTGTCTGATTCTAAGGGATTTATCAGAGTGAAGCAAGTAAAGCTACTAAACCCAACATCAACATTCCTGAAGTGTATGCTCTTAGCAGACATGATCTGTCGAGTTCGGCTTCTTAAAACTCATACAGCATCACTTTATGAGCATTTAGTTTCTTTAATCTGATAATAATATATTCCTGATTACTATAGAATTTTTAACATTTTTTAAGACTGAAATTTTATGAGTAGAATTTTAAAAATTGAGAGTGAGTACAATTATTTAATGACCACTATCAATTGTTTGACATGTAATATAGGAGGTAGTTTACTTTTAAGGGAAGATTCATTTGTGTACATATATATGGTGCAAAAGAGAAGATTTTAGAATCCACTGAACAAAGCTGCAGAGGTTATAAAGTTAATAGAAATAGAATCTATAAACCTCAAAGCATAAGTGATAGCCTATATGCACATATTCTAAAATAAAATTTCTGGTTAATAACGAAAGTCTCACTTCAAAGGTGAAGATCTCTTACCTATGAAAAAATAACTTTCAAAATACTATGACATTTTAGAGGAAATTTAGACACCCTCATGTAAACGAAATTTGGGAAATAAATGCAATAGGTGGAGGGGTACTAAAAACACAATTCTACTTTATTATTTCTCACAAATTAGTTTAAAATTCAATATATACTTCAACACAGGTTTCAATGGAATTCAATAATTAAATTGCTCAATTCATCATTAATTATTCTGAAATATATCAAACCGTTATCTCCCTTTTAAAACAGGTGATTTGGGATTTTCATGAAAGTAGAATTTTTAACACCTTACATTAAATTATTAGTATCAGACCTTTCTATACCCACCCACACATTTTTACACATACCCCACGCACACAAAAACTAAATATCTACTTTCCTACCATTTGTTCCTGGAATTAAAGAGAATTTTAGTTATGTAAAACTTGCTACAACATGGCATATATATTTTTACTGAATAATTCCTTTCACAACCACGGCATTATTCTTAGAAGAGTAGTGTATGATTTTTTCCCTATCAATCCCACGAGAAATTGTTTATTCTTTTTGTCATTTCTAGCTTTCTTTTAAAAATATTTGATTCTCTCATCACACTCCGGAAAATAAGTGCTATTTTTGCAGCTGTTGGAGAGAAGGAGTTGAGACACACGTGAGAAATCATGGCATCAATATTAAGCTTTTAAGAAAATATATGTCAGAAATTGTTCAAACTGCCCTTAGGGAGATGTAGATGGCAGCCTCCAGGAGTGTAACTGAGGAGAGTTTAAGGAAGAGTCTATTTACAGAGGTGGGCAGAGTGAAAGGAACCGGCAGGGAAGGGCACACTATCCAGGAATTAGGAGCCGATGCCACCAACTGAACCGAAGTGGCAGGGGGAGAGGGCAGTGTTACAGGAGACTGGAGAGACCACAGAGCTTGGAACAAGTGTTCACTCAGCACTTGTACCCACAGCACACGTTGCTGTCATGTCGAGGCAAGACAGAGGAGGAATGAACTGAAGGAAGAGCTGTCTCCACTTCTCTTTGCTCAGAGTTCTGGGAGCACACGTTTACCTGTGACCATCCCTGGAGTTGTTGGTGTACAGTGTCGTAATGTGTTCTCACTGTACTCCTTCCTAATGTGCTACAGGTGTAAGTATTTTAATCCATAAATTCAGATAAAAATATACATTTAGGTGAATTTCTTAAGGAATGAAAACTAAGGAAAAAAGGAAGAACAGTTTTGGTTCAGGGAGGAAACAAGAGGGAAGATTTATCTGTCTTGCTTCCGGGTAGCATGACAGGTTTTTTTGAGAAAATTCTTCGTATATAAATAATGATAGACGCTCTTTATTTTATTTGACTGGTAGTCTCTGCTGTCTCTCATCAGCTGCTTTTCAGTCACATGCTAGTTTTCTTTTGTTAATTTTTGTGTATGTGTGGGTTTTATCCCCTTAAGATACAAACTCTCATTCATTCATTTAGCAATTTTTTAATGAGCTCCTCTTTCTTGCCAAGGAACTGAAGCAAGTACCTTGGAATACTGGAATATTTCTGGGAATATTCAGATTTCTGGTCTTTCTTCCTACTTATGCAGGGATGTATTTGAGTGAAGTTTCTTCTTGTTTTTGTTTATATTTAATAGGTCTTAGTACCAAAATTCAAGAAGTGCAGTTATAAACACATGTCCATCAGAGCAAGACAATGAGGATAATGGGGGATATGGTTTTGGAGGTAAGCATAAGCAGAATTAAGAAAGATTGAGCCAATACTATTTCTTTTTAAGTATTTGAATTGTTTTTAGGTAGACCAATGATAGTGTCTCAGAGGCAAAGGGCAACTCCTAATTTTATCCTTTTTTATAAGCCACTATTACTTAGGGCTTGCTGCTACTCACTGATGAAGTTCATGTTAGATGATGCACAGAATCTGAGAATCTCCAAATCTTTTCCAATAAATTCCACTTTTGCTACAGTAGAAAACATGAGTGCTATATGGGGGAAAAAAACTAATTTAATTTCCCTTTTTTTTAAACAAAAGAATCAATAAAATATTTTCCACTGTTCTTTAAAACATAACTTTAAATATTATATTTTAATACTCTGTCTGCAAAGCAATTTTATCTTTTTCCTCTTATTCCGAAGAGTAACTTCATTTCTTTGTTGTTATTTTCTTTCTCAGCACATTAATTCTTCCACATTTGGTCAGAACATGGTTTATCTATTGTTATAGGTGACTTGTATCAATCAATTCAGTTATGTCAAACAAAAACACTGTTGTTGATTACAATGAAATTATTATGTTCTGAAGTTTTTACACAAAGAATGCTTAATTATTATGAAATTCATTTTGATATATAATACATCACATTTATCTTTCTTTTGGAACATAATCAAATATTAAAGTAAAATATATTTTATTTGTAATAAAATGAAATAAAAAATGCAAGCATCAGCATCAAAACTGAATTTATAATAGTGGAAATAGTCTTTGTACAGTTGCTACTAATTTTTTGCTGCAAATTTTTATAATTTTGTATAACCAAAATGCAAACTGTAACTAAAATGAGGTGGTTACTAATAAACCATAAATCATTATGTTAAATATCTAAATAGTATCAGGACTTCTTTTTTATTTACTTGGCAGTTTTGTTGTTGCCTTTTTGATTGGTTTTCTTTAGATTTTATAACACAATAATTCTTGTAATTTTTCTGACACTAAAAATGTTAAACAATATAAAATAAATTTTCCAAACTAGTCTGATCAAAATAGTTCCTTTCCAACTTTATAACCTTATCTCTTTATTCTGATTTTAATATACTACCTTTCTCAAAAAAGGAAAGAAAAAGCCTGTTGTTTTTTTTTTTTTCCTGTCAGAGTTAGAATCTTGGATTTTTTTTTTTTTTTGACTAAGGGTGGATGGTTAGTTTGTTAATCTGTCAGTCAGAACCCATGTTACACTAAACTGTAGTGTCAGATTTATGTATAACAAACTTTCCTGTCAACCATTTTTTTTAAACAGCCTTATATATTTCATCAAATTCGATGGTAGAAGAAGCCTGTCTGATTGGCAACTGAGGCACATCTAGTTTGGGGGAAAATATGTTACAATTAAGTGTACTTCCCTTTAAAAACATAAAATTCAACTATGACCGTGTTTTCAGTGGTTGTTAGTAGATTCTTCAGAGACACATGCAATAAATGCTATGTACAAGTTTTGAAATTTCCTTACAGTTTAAGAACAAATATTGTAGTCAAAGTGGCAAGGATGTAGGCCATAAGCAGCCCAGACAGTGTGCTTCATGAGTTTGATTACCAAAAAATAACAGTAGCTAGCAGCCCTTGCTAACGTTCCTATAAAAATTGTTATATAATCATATAGAAAGTATATATGTTGATATTTTTAATTTTCAGTGGCAAGTTGAAATAATGACAAAATGCATGTGATATCAGGATAAATTTCATGAAAATACAGTTCATAAATGTTGAGGAATTTTCATTTCTGCCTGCATTTGTTAACATTTATTTATTGTCTTTCCATTTTAAAATTCCCTTAATTTAAAAATCTGAGGATGTTTTGGTAAAATACCTTCTTCCTTTCGTAGTAGGACCTTCAAAATAGGACCTGTCCAACTGGACTTCACTTTAAGCCACATAATATATCCTTGATATCCTTCCCTCAGCTGCTAGCCCTGAGATGTGGCTCATTCCTATTGCTTGTCATTCAACATGTATCTAAGAGTGTGCACTGCCATTATAAGACATAGGATTTTCCCCATTATTTCAGTTAAAAAATATTTTTTTCAGCTATTTTCACTGAGACAAGTGGTGGGTGAAGCATAGAAAATACAAAAATAAATTTCATAATACTCTGCCATTTTCACAGTCCCCATTCCATGTACGAACTGGTGACAGCCTCATCCTCTGGTTTTCCTAAATTCTATAAATCTTAGGATTAGAAAACAAACAAACAGAAAGAGTCAAGAGACTGGTTTTCATCTTTAGGTGAAACAACAACAGGAAGCCCTGAAGACACAGCAGCGTCCTACGAGACTATTGCGGGAACTTTATGTGTGACAGGCTTCACGGCAACCTCAGCTCAATGGTAAACAATAAAACAACGCAGGTTTCTGTGTGTAGGGTGTATTCTTATAAGACCAAAGTCATTTATAATTACTAAATGGTTGCTGTAGACTGAATATTTGTGTCCCTCCAAAATTTATATGTTAAGTCCCAACTCCTATATGGTATTTGGAAGTGGGGGTCTCTGAGAGATGATTAGGTCATGAGGGTGACCTATTCACTATCAAGTTTCTCTATACTGAAGTGTGTCTCATTGCTTTCAAATAGTATGAGCTCATTGATATCAGAAACCATGTAACATCCATTCATATAATCTCAAAATGTAACATTTCATACATACCAAAAGTGCTAAAGCATATGTTCTCACAGACTAAATTCCTTTCTATTGAATGATTTGCTAGATTACTGTGAGAGATGTTGAAAATGTATAATGCATTACATTTATTCACAAAGACTTCATAGACTAGTGGGGAGATAAAAATAGTATGTAGGAGGTAATAAATACATAATAGATAATAAAAGTAGACTAAAATTATGTAATTTTAGTTATAAAGTCTATAGGGAATCAGAGGAAAATCAACAAAGAACACATCATTAAGGATACTAGTAGTGTAAATTTATTTAGAACTTATGTTGTAACTGACAATGTGCCAAATAGTTTAAATGCATTATTTTGATTAAACTTTGTAGTGACCTTAAATATAGGTACTATTATTATTGCAGTGTACAGATGCAGAAAATGAATCTTGAAGTTTTTACAAAAGATAAGGTAGCTAGGTTGGGATGGAGGTAGACCTTGAGCCAAGAATGCCTGTGTTCTAAGACCTTATTCTTAACCGTAGTTCACTATTTTCCAAGAAGGCTTTGTAATAATACAGGAACTGAACTTCAAAATTGTAAAGGATGATATACAAGAAGAAAGAAATTTCTTAAAGAAAGGAAAAATATTTTAGATAACAGGAAAAGGTATTATGAAAGACTGAGTAGAGAAGTCAGATTTGACTACACCAGAAAGTGTGTGTAGTAGTTTAAATGAGTTTGTTTAGAAAGTAACCATATGTAAGCCCAAGAATACTGTCAAAAGGTTAGGTTCTTCTATGTTTCTGTGTTGGGCTTTCTCATACATAAAAGGAATAGCATTATGCAGTACAGTATTTTTGGCACTGAAGAAAGTCTAGAGTCAAGATTAGGCTGTTGTTGTAAAACACCTCTGGATTTTGATTCTAGATCTGACACTACAGAGTCAGGATACCAATATTCCAGCCCCTGAATTTTGACCTAGAATAATAAAAATCAAATACAGTATGTGGCAGAGATTATTAGTTACAATCCTCATATTCAATCTTCCCTTTATCTTTAGCATCAGAACTCCAGTTTTCATTTACCCATTCCTCAATGTTCACAGCTGGATTGATGGTAACATTATATCCTGACCTGTGAAATGTAAGGGACAATGCTATGTTGGACTTCTAGGAAGTCCAGTTAAAGAAAGAAAGACATATACTTTTCCCTTTTTCTTTTCTTTCTGAAAATCTGGTATGGTTGCTACTGCAACAAGCTTCTTAATCAGCCATGAGGTTCTCTTAAGGAACAGTCGGATACTGAGGATACAGCAGACGTGTGCTTGGTTCCTCTGTGCACTGGGCAGCTGCCATGCTAGCCCTGGGCAGCCTACTTCTGAACTTTTTTTACATGAAAAGTAATTCATATTTAACTTGTTTAAGGTAGAGTTTTTTTTATTTTGCTTCAAGCTAATCAAATACACACTCATATGGTACTGAACTAGAAGGTTCATGCAATTGAAACTTCGTTTATACAGGAAATGCTGCATAATGCAAGCTACTGCTTGGATAATTTTAGCATTCCTATTATGTGCCTGGTTAATGGTAAGATATTTTCATGATTATGTGGAAAATAGGAAACTGAAAAATGTAGTTGTATGTGGAACGGTTCAGAGGTATTTGAAAATTATCCTTATTTTGAAGATAATGGATAATGAAACTATGCACTGAGAGCTCTGGTTCCACTTTATGGTTATTTGTAAAAATAAAAAATACATCTGCTAATTGTTTATTACCTTTGGTTTTCATTCTTTAATTTCTACATCAATTTTACTGATATTTCTTTCCTGAAATATTTTACATGGGAAATTATTTTCTTGAGAGTCTTTTTTTATTGGCACCTGCAGCATTTAGATTTTTTTCCTAAATCTCAGACTCTCAATTAAGGATAATTCACTTCATTGTTTGCAAACAAAGCATCAGTCTTTACGAATCCAGAATTAAAATGATCTGGCTATTCTGAAAATATAGCATAAGTCCACTAAAATACTTTTATTAAAACAGATGCCAGAATTCAAGTATATGCATATTTTGCCACATAATTTTGATTTGTTACCTTCCATTTAAGTTTCAGATTGTGTATACATAAAGCAGAATCTTTAAGTACATACAAAATCCTAGTTGAATATTTTGGAAGACAGTACAAACTCATCAAAGATGATTGAGCTGGAGAAAACTGCCTAGATGTTGGTTTTCCACAGATGTACTGAGAATCATTAGTACTAGGTTATGATGAGCTCAAAAACATTTCAACTTCTCAAAATATAAACATCACTAGTAATGGTATGCAAATTACAGTAATGGTGGTAAAAAGTTTTAGCACCATCATAATATTCCATTTTAAAGTGAAAACATCTGTGAAATGCAGTAATTCATTTTCATCAACTGACTTTGCAAAGTATTTCTTTTTTCATAGGAACATCCATTTTATAATGAGCAACAGCTGAAAGGCAAATAAAATTAATGATATCATATTCTATGTTCCTTGTTTGAGAGTTGTAACCATTTCTTTTTTTTTTTCAATGTCCCCCTTTATAAGCAATAGGAAAAAATGTTTCATATTATAATTACATATTGGCTTCCAGCTTGTATGGGGCCCAGAGTAAAGGGACCAGAGTCATCTCAGCTTTTCTCCTAGGTAATTCAGAGATTCCTAGCTTAGACCAAATCAGCACTTGGGGCTCATAGGGTTCAGCTCTCCTCACCAGGGTTATGAGTTTGCCTTCAAAGTTCGGATAATAGAACCATATTATAAGATGCAGAGTGATCATTTTCCCAGGATGTGCTCTCCCATATTTGTCCTTCCAAATCTGTGTCTAAAGAAGTCTTGGATAGTCTGAGTCCTAAATTTCTGGGATATGATAACAGTGATCAAATTTATTGGTTAAGTAAAGGATAAAATGACCTGCTGTTATTACCCTACAAAATATTAGCAGATTTTGACCCACAGATATTTCCATCAATGTATTACAAAAGTCAGTACTTTATCTTACTTCTGACAACCAACGAAGATGACTCTTTTGAGCATTTTACTCATACTTTGTCTGTTGAAACAAAGAAAGCCACTCTGTGACACGTGTTTACCTATTCATACGGTGCAGGGAGTGCACACGGTTAACCCTATAATTATTGTATGATTTTTTCTATGGGCTTTATTACTTTTTCTTCACAGAGTGCATATATGATTCCTTCCCAAAACTTTGGGAAGTACTTTTGAAATCATACGGAGTTCCATCAGCACGTGTTGTGGCATTGCAAATAGATTCCTTTAGCTTGCCATGAGAGGGAGGATAATGGGGACAGTTCAGTTCTTCCTGAATCTTGCTGAAGAAAATTTTTTGGAAGCTGCCACTGTAACATATTGTATCTTCATCACTAAAGGAAATATAGTTTAGTGAGTGAGAATATTAGCCACAGAAATGACATTTTGGAAACATAGTGGTGGAAACTGTCATCCCTGATGAAGGAACAGAGAGAGCACTCCTTTCAGGAGCACGCCGTCCTGGCAGGGGTTATAAATTTCACCTTTATATCTGTTGTCTCTAATCTTCCAGGCAGGCTGCCGCAAGGACACTTCCATTAGGAATGGAGAAGCAAGAAGATTCTATTTTCCTCTTTCTTGAGTGTAAGGATAATAATGGTAAAAATAAGTTCTAAGGAAACCTTTTTTTTGCAGTCTGGCTTCCCAGAAATTTTTAGAGATCATGTTGAACTTTGAAATGCACTATGGCTAACAATATAGTTTCCCAGAATTTCTTCCTTATAAAGAGGAAACAGAAGCTTTCAAAATTGCTAGACTGTAAAAGATTACACTTAATCATACATCTCCGTGTCATTGGATATTTTTAAGTTTCTAAAAAATTCATTATTTAACCTAAAAATAGGGAAATTTTTTAATAATAATGATTATTATTTTAATTTAAAAAAAAATCTATCCTAGAAACAGGTAAAAGTGGCGGTTGTCAGGGGCTGGGCTCAGGTTGGGGAAATGAGATATTAGTTGAAGGGTACAAACTTCCAGCTGTAAGATTAACAAGTTCTGGGGATCTGATGTACAGCAGGGTGATTATAGCTAATAATGTTGGATTATGTACTTGAAAGTTCTCAGGAGAGTCAATCTTAAATCTTCTCATCACACAAAAAAAATGGGAATTATGGGACAGGATGAAGGTGTTAGTGAATTCTGTGGTGGTTATTATTTGCAATATATGTTTATAAAATCAACAGCGTGTACACCTTAAATTTACAACAACAATACAAAAGCAAGCTAGTCTCAAGTTATAGTCTTAGAGGCTGCTATGGTCAGCATGTTTGTGTTCCTCCCCCTAAACTCCTATGTTGAATTTTCTAACCCACAAAGTGATGGTAGTAAGAGGTGGAGCCTTGGAGAGTGATTAGGTCATGAGGGCAGAATCTTCGTGAATGCGATCAGTGTGCTTATAAAAGAGACCAGAGAAATCTCCCTTGCTGTGAGGTTACAGAGATAAAAAGACAGACTTCTAGGTGGGGGGGTCCCTATTGAATCTACCTAGTCTGCAGGTGCCATGATCCCGACTTCCCAGCCTCCAGACTTTGAGAAATAAATGTTTGGTGTTTATAAACCTCCAAGTTTATGGTATTTTATTTTGCAAGCTGAACAGACTAAGACAAGGGCAAATTATCACTTAGAAAGAAAATGGTTGTTTTTAAATATGTAGAGAGTGTGTGGAAAAATACAACTTCTTTTCAAAACCTTGAACATATTGAAGACCACACACACACACACACACAAACCATACATAAAAATCTCAATATCAGTACATGTTACTGATTTTTAAATATGTTCCATTTCTAAATTAATTTGTTGTATGCCATCCAGAAATAAAGATAAATATTATAAGACTAGGGCAAACTCTAGAAATACATATATTTACAATTCCCCTTATGTTCCTATGTGTAAAAATAATTTTGAGAGAATACAAGCAGGATAACTAAAGTACTAAGGAAACTGTCTACATGGGCTATGTTATTCATTTATCATGGTTAATTTGCTTTAAGCAAATTACAGTGAAAAGGTGTTAACCAAACTATTTACTTAGTATAAATAAAAGTGATGAAACACTGTTTGGTAAAATATGACACATAATTTAATTTTATCTAAATATTATTATAAAGTTTAGTTTTGTGTTGCCTTGCCTATTTGGCTGGCTAGATGAATTTGTAATTAAAAATTATTATTTATTTCTAAATAAACTACTTGTTAGAAATTGATGCACTGGATATAACTTCTGCGTCCACCATGAATGATTAACTACTACGGGAATTTGTGATCCCCCCGTAAACAAATAACAAACTAGATAAAATATATGAAGGAAGGATTTGCCAAATATAGACAGAAGACACTACAAGTGTATAAAATAAACACTACTCTTGCCCAGCTATGGCCTGGAGGTGGCCATAGTGCAGGTAAGGAGAACTGAAACACAGGCCTGGTGTCTTACCTGAGTTGAAGAGGAAGAGAGCAGAATTGAGGGATGCTGAAAATTTGCATGGCAAAGTAACAAAAAAGACAGTGCTCCACTATGAAAGAGCTCTAGACTTCTTCCAGAGGGCTTGTTAAAGATGTTGGCTGACTACAGATGTAAACATGTGCAAGAGGAAACTCTCAAAGCTGGGCAAGGAACCATGAGAAGTAGTAGGATGAACAATTCTTGGAGATCAGACAAAGCTGGGAATAATCTATGTTCCTAGAGGATTGAGATCTTGAAATGTGTAAGGCATTGGGTAGAGTCCTTAGGAATATGCATTTAAAATGAGGTTAAATTAGACCTAAAAAAAAAAGCTATTCTGAAACCACTATTAAAACAAAACAAAAATGTTAAAAGAAGAGAGTATGGAAAAGAAAAGATAGTAAATGTAGAGTAAATTGACCTGGTGTACATACCTTGACTTATATGATGAAGTTGGTAACATCACGGTGATACCATGTTGCTATTTTTGTAATCCTTTTATATATATATAATCTCATGATGAGAAGGCTCTCTACCTCTGTGATAGTCTTCTCCAAAGACCTATAACCCTTGTCCAAACAAAAAAGTTCATCAGAAAACCACAAGCCAAGAAGTATTTTACAAAGTAAAAGACGAAACTGTCTCCAGTACAGTCAAGATCACAGAAAACAAGGAAAGACCAAGAAACGGTCACAGATCTGAGAAACTGAGACATGACTAAACACAATGTCGTACCCTGGATTGGATCCTGAAATAGAGAAATGACATTACTTGTGAAACTGGTAAAATCCAAAAATATTTGTTGTTTAGTTAATAGTAATGAATTAGTGTTGATCTCAGTTTGGACAAATGTGTCACAGTGATATAAGATCTCAACATTTGGAGAAGCTGGATCAAGAATATAGAGGAACAGTCTGTACGGTCTTGGCAAACTTTTCTGTAAATCTAAAACTATCCAAATAAAATTGTTTATTTTCAGAAAGAAAGGATTGGAATTGGGATATATTATTATAAGGTATCATTAGGGCAAAGACTATTGCCAGAGACAATGAGCTCATCTCTTATTTATGAAGGAGACGTTTAATCCAGAGAACATACCAATCCTAAATGTTCTTGCACTTAATAATAGAGTTCAAAATACCTGGAGCAAAACTTATTAGAAGTGAAAGATGAAATAGACAAATTCACAATTATATTCAAATACTGAATAATTTTAGCTGAATAATTGATAGAACAAGTAGGTAGAAGTTAATCAGTATATAGAAGACTTGAATTAACTATCAAACAAATTTACTGATGAATAAATCACTTTTGAGATTCTTAGACCAACACCTTGCACCTTGATGGGAAAACAAGTAGGCTGAAGATGCACTGTACTCAGGGACTTTCCAGTGGAGAAATGTTTAAAAAAGTTGTGAGAGTACCAGCTCTCGGGATTCCAACCTCGGGATTTCCTGGGTGAAATATGAAACTAGCCTGAGTACATGAAGGGCGAAAAGAGACCAAGGGAAAAGGCAAATCACTCCAGATTGGTAGGTGGCAAGGTGAATTATTATTCACTTAGGAAAAAAATGAATCAATTATTACTAGAATGATAAAAATTAGTACCTAATAAAAGTAACAGAATAACACTCATACCTGAGTGTTGCCTTTGTGAAATATCACCGATACTTTCAGATGAAACAGGTGAAGTACCGAATACTGGGACAATCATGCAGCAAACTAGTTTAAGATGAGGCTCCTTAGTTGCAAAATAGAGTATACTTAGAATAGGCACACTTGGACATGGTTATAATGAAAGCTAGGCGTTAGAATACTTTTCCCACAACCATGTATAAGAAGTTTTGAAAGAAGTTTATATATGTGAGAATCTATGTATAAGAAGTGTGTGTGTGTGTGTGTGTGTGTGTATGGTTGCTTCTACCTCAGGACGTCTGCTCTTGCTCTTTGCTCTGCTTAAATATCTTTACAGTAAACCTTTGCATAGATGACTCCTCCGCATCAGTCAGGTGTCAATTCACTTCTTAGTTTTTCTTATTACACAATCTAAAGACAGTGTGTTCCACCCAAGTAATTGTCTATCCTTCTTTCACTGCTTTATTTTGCTCTCAAAACACCTTCTTATCCGAAAATACCTTTTCTCCTTTTTCCTATTTATTATCTTTCTTTTACCCTCTATAATGGATGCTCCTGTACATAGACAGTAGATGCTTGTGGCTATTCAAATTTAAATGTAAATTAAATACAATTTGAAATGTATTCCTTTGCCACATTACCCACGTTAATTAGAAATCTAAGACTCCTACCCCCATATCTAAAAGTGGCTAATGGGTACCATATTGAACAGTTTCTATCACTTTAGAAAGTTCTATTGGAGAGTGCCACTCTATCTATTGTGTAAGCTTCAAGAGGTGAAATTTTTCCAATGATTTCACTGTCACATGTAGAGTCTAGAAAAAGTTCCAGGTACACAGAAAATACGCCACTAGTTGAAAAGATTTTTGAATAAATCCAGCACATTTCATCTTCCTCCTAGAACAAGAAACTGAATTTATTTTGCAAATAAGCAAACAGCAAAAGAGTACAAGAACAATTAAAGATATTAATGATATTGCAGACCTAGGTAAGCATTTATACTTCAGAGTATTAGTCTCTCATTCTTTTACTCTCTTTCACTCTCTTTTTTCTCAGACATGTATAAGAAAACAGGAGGCAGTAATAGAAAAATTTTGTTTTATATTCCTTAAAAGATACAGGAAGATGCTGCATCCATAAAAATAGAGAAAGCAGTTATGGAGAAAAATCAATTTAAGATAACGAGTAATTGCATATAAATGGAAAACTTGATTGGTAAATGCAATCCTTGATTGAAGCAGTAAACAGTAGACTGATTAGTACAGAAAACTGAAGAACAAAAGTAGAAGACACTAACTAGGACTCAAAAAAAAAAAAAAAACACTGGAAGTTAAACTTGAATAAAGAAGAACATTTCTAGGACCTCCTATAATAAGAAGCAGACAGATGATAGATGATAGGATGGAACAGAGGTGATCATTTAAATGTTAAATAACAGTAGAAAGAAACTATCTTGAAAAAGATAAGAGTCTTCAGATAGAGTTCTAGATAGAAATCAATTAAAGGAGATAAAACACAACACATTATTTAAAAAATTCAGTTTCAAAGAAAGATGTAAAACAATTCTAAAGCTTCATTTGGGAGGAAGACTATTCCCTTCTTCCCTTCCAAATTCTTTGGCTGGCCTAATAATTATATTGACATAAGACAGATTAACAGGAGGAAAAGAAAACACATTTAATTTTGTACATACAGGAACCCCAAAGATAAGAGGCTTTTGGACAGTCAGACAATTGAGGTTTATATGCCATCCTGATTTAAGGAGAAGGGGGTAGGGGACTTTAAAGGGGAAAAAGACATTTCATAGGAAGAGAAGAAGAACAAATATTTGGTAAACAAATTTTTATCATGTCCGGTGACAAAGTCTTTCTGATAAAAAAAAAAATGTTATCCTTGGTAATAGCTTTCTTCCTGGTACAGGCTCCCTATCTAAATTTCTTCTAGGCAATTAAGGGGAAGATAAAAATTCTTTTTGAGTTCACTGGGCCTTGATTTACTTCGTCTCAAAATAATCCACATGACAAAGTGGCAAGTACAGTGGAGGCCTACCCTGAACCCCACCAGCTTACACCTCGATGTCCTCTAACCCACATCCAAAATATACCCAAATAGACTTTTTATACAAAGAAATTCGAGACTTTTTTGCCACAGTAAATAAACGAACAATCAGAGAAATATCTAGAGAGTTTTCCTTTTTGATGGAAAGGGTACCAAAGAGCTGAATGGTAAGAATTATGAAAGGAGATTCTATATTTACCCTATTACATTAATTTACAAAGACACTATAAAATGAGCTTTGGTCTCCACCCAATCTGAGACTTCTAGACAAAGTGAGTTGTCTATTCTATTAAGGGTCCAAGAAAGATCAGCAATCAATGGCAATAGCAGATTCCAGTCTTACTGGAGTGAGAAGGAATAGGGAGATATGTATGGAGCCATGACTCTGATTTCTGATTGTTCAAGAAGGGAAAGGAAATTAAGTCCCTTGATCATTTTATCAAAGAGCAGCTTCCTGAAATCTTTTCAGAACTGGTTTTAATGCTTCTTTCCACTCAACTTTTATATAGCAATATTAAGCATATATAACAAGACTGGTCGCTGCCGTAGTCAATGGATTGTACTATTAGACCACATAGATGGAGTTTCAAATATTTAACTTATGAATTTGTACTACCTTATAACCTGCATGAAAGAAACTTCAGAGCATCTGGGTAGCAAGATCAATTGTTGTATATCTCAGTTAGACAATAGACAAGAAAGAGATAAGAAGATAAAAAAAATCAAATAACATCAAATCAAAACAACAGAAAATTTTCAAACAAACAAAAACAACAGAAAATTTCCTGCAACCTCTTTTATCATTTAAAGAAAACGTGTTATTAATCTTCCTTAAGAAGGGGTCCAGAGGCAGGGTGATTAATCTGATGACTGAACTCTTTTATCCTGGATCCAGGATCTTTTGTTCTGCCATTACCAGTTTGACCTCAGGCTACCCACTCTTAAAGTGCTAAAATTCCTGCTGCAACTTCAGGCATCATTTGCTGACACAATAGCATTCAATGAGGGAAAAGAAACTGTATTTTCCTGTGTGTGTCCCTTTTTATGACTATAGAAATCTTTTCCAAAAGCACCCAGCAAGTGTCCTCTTTTATCTAATTGATTAGAATTGCTTCACTTACTAATTGCAAAAGCTATCAGCAAGGGGAATGAGAAAGCTGGGACTGACTTTAACCTCTGAACTAGAAATAGAGTTACTCAAAGCTGGTTATCTGTAAAAAGTCAGTGGTTTAGTTTAAAAGAAGAGGGAATTCAGTGTTGAATAGGCAATTAACAGCGATGTTATACTACCCAAACCCGAAAACTAGTTTACGATAATAAATAGCGTCTGTAGCAAAAAGCTGCCTAGGCCAGCGGAGTGCCCTGCAAATCTATCGTATTTTTGCATAGGATCTGCTGGTGTGGTCTCATCTCTGCCCGTTGGGTATTGATAGAGGGGCTATGGTTGTTTTGGTCCTCTCTGAGTGTAACAACATATGGCAGCCCCGCAGGGCATGGAGGACAGGATATTGCTACATTTGGCCTCAAGTAGAGAAACAGATAGTAATGCCAGGAACCAGTAGGTCTCTGGAGTTGAGGCTGCCTCCACTTTTCTGACAGATGACACCACACAGCGCGGAAGCAACTTATAGGTCCCGTGGGACTTGAATCTCGTTAGGGTCACTAGATGCAATAGTAAATTTCAAAATTGAAATGGATAGATAGTTGAAGTGCAGAAATTACTTTTCAGACTCCTAGCAAAACAGCAGTTGAATTGTATAGGAGAGAAATTGGAATGAAGATTTTTCTTGTTACAAGAACAAGTCAATAAAATTATTAAGTGAAATATTGTGTATGTTTATGTGTGTTTGTATATATATGTGTGTGCTTGTGTATGCAGCTATATTTGTATAGGTATGTGTGTTAGGTAGTTAGGTAAGTGGGGGCACCGGGCAGATAGACAGAGGAGAGGGAAGATGGTCCAGAAGATGGCATTATGCCTGCCTCCACCATAAAGGGACTTTACTTTTAATGAATGCCAGCAAAAAACTGGTTAGAACCCAACAGCCACAACTGCAAGGTAGCAGAAAGGACTTAACTGGGCACGACCCAACGTTCATTGTATCATACCTAACACTGCAGTTTAGGACCCCCGATCATGGGGTCTTCTGTGTAAACCACGGGTAAGGACACATGCAAAAGGAGCCAAACATGACTAAGTATTCCAGGGACAAGAGCTGTCAATCAAGCAAGACCACCTCGAAGCCCTTTTCCTCCCTTAGGGCAGCCCGCCTCCCGTTCCTGGGGGTGTACTTGTCCTTTTTTTAAATAAATCTTCTAAAATCTTTCACTACACAATGCACCATCTCCCAGCTGCACACTTGTCTTTCAGGTATGACAGGAATCAGGATCTTTGCCTTTGGGGTAACGTGTATGTGTACTTGTGCAGGTATCTTTTATGGGAGTCTAAGAGCTACTCAAGGTCATAAAGTCCTTCAGTTTGTTTATAAACCCAGCACAGTCCTGTAACTGCAGGCCTAGCTGATAACATGCTCCAGTGTATAGAAAGCCAGCAGTGTCTTCCTTTCATGAGAGTTTTCACCTGGCATCACCTCATGCATTATTTTATACATACGTACAAAGAAAAAGTATATTTATTTGAAGACATTGTAAACTATAAAATTTTACATTTTAGTTAGAATTTTAAAAAATTACACAAAACGCTTTTTAGGAAAAAAAGTTAATTGAATTTAGCAGTATGATATGAAATAACTGGTCTTATCAATTTAGACAACAAAAGACGAATTTGTTGGGAAGTTCTGCTTCCCTTCAAAATGATTAAATCAAGCAATCTTGCACGTATCTGCCATTATAAGAATAAAGTGAAAGCTTAATTTTTGAAATTTAATTGTATTATGTTCCCTAGTGTCTGTTGGCAAGAAGGAAATTTTTCTTTACCCTTCTAGGTTCTTCTGGCTGGACTAAAACTTAAATTAACATGAGGCAGATTAAAACAAAAGAATCAAAGAAAAGTTTAATAAAATGTATAAATGGGGAGACCCAGGAAAACTAACATGCTAAAATGGTGGAAACCCTCACCTTAAATACCATCTTTAGCTAAAAACAAAAAAGGATGGTGAGGGTAGTGGTTTGGGACTTCAAAGGGGAGGAAAGCAATTCACATGGAGATGGAAAAGCACGTGCTTGGAAAACCAAGTTTTGCTGGGCTTTGCAGAGACACTGGAACACAGAGGGGACTGGATAGCCAGGCCAGGCCTGGAGTTTCCGCAGCACATCTAGCCCACGTCTTTGCAAGTACCTCTGGTGATAGCTCTATTGTGGGCACAGGCCCTCTATCCAAATTCCTTTTTGGACAGTTTGGGGTCAGGTCAGTTTCTTCGTGAGTTTTTTGGGTCTTGATTTTTTTTCACCTCAAAATAATCCTCACACCAAAAAAATATTTTGGGATGGCAACTTTTGCTCCCCTGCATATCCAACAATAATAACAGAGTAACTGCGAGGGTCAGAAAATGTGTTTTTGATTTCTCTCCACTGTATTTTTTTCTATTTTGTATGCAAGCAAAGTAAAATGGTTAGATACTATGTTTGATTCTTTACCCTTAGATTCTTTATGCACTTTGTGAAGGTGTTGTGAAAGTAAGAAATTATTTGGGAATGACTTGAAGCCTTTAGTTATTGTCATGAGAAGGAAACATCAAGTAATTATTCTCAGTCATTTATTTATATTCCATTAGTAGACATTATAAAGAGTAGAAAATAATTCAATCTACAGAATAACTGTACACTATTCAGTATTTACACACTAAATTCATAGAAGTCGTTTGGCAAAAGTATCATTAAATTAACAGGCTTTGTCAGTATTAGTTTCTTGTAAATGAAAAAATATTAAAAATGCATCAAGCAGAACATTTAAGAGCAATAAAAAGAGACATTCATCTGCAATGGCACAAATAATCTTAATATATCCTTATGTATATTGTATTATATTTAAAATTACAATAATTTAGGTGTCTTGTGTAGCAAAACTAGTTTAGATTGAGATCTCTACGGAATAAAAACAACTAAGAACATTATGAAAAATAAATTGAATTTTGCAGATGATTGTTTGGCCCATTTATCATGTTGGTTTACACAAACAATTAGTATTATGTAAGAACTACTAAATACTAAATATCAGTATTGCTAGGTAGTCTCTGTTGAAATAGTCATATGATCTATATTTTTTATTATGCTCTATAAATTTTTTTTTAAAATCACCTACTGGCTATATTGAACTTTTCAACTGCAGAAGAGTTACACAAATGCAATGGCACTGAATTATGATATATCAGTCGAAACAATGGGTGAAAAAGCCTTGTTATTAATTAAAATGTGCTTATTGTAACATTTTTTAAATGTGAGTTTCCAAATTAGCAAAATGCTATTAGAATGATTTTCATGCCATCTCAGCATTTTTATCTTTAATGATAAGTCAACATATATTTGTTAAATACTGTGTATTCAACACTAAAATTTGAACGAGTAAGCAGTATAATTTGTGGGACATAAAAGGTTAAAAGTACAGCTATACAATTCATTTACTCTTTTATCTGGAAGATGAGAGTGGTGCTCCTGGGAAAGAAAGCATTCTGGATACCCAATCTTGTCTTCTTAAAAACATAGTAATGGCTGATAATCTAGGGGGAAAAAAATCTAGCAGAAAAATTGCTCATCTAGGGACTGCTTATAGCAGACAAGGTTTGGTAAGAATAGTTGGAATCTATGGTTTATGGTGAATGGCTCTCTGGAAAATGTCACACAAATTATGTCTAAATATAAAATGACATTTATACTTAAATCATTCATGTGAGTGAGGTGACTGCACTTCTCTTCAAAACTTCAGCCTGGGTGGGCCTAGTGTGTCTGATGTGGAAGAAAAGAAACTGGGAGCCAATCTGAGGCTCCCGGACTTCTCCCTGCCTCTTGATTTAATAGTAGTTTAATATGAACTCTGATTATTGTCAGGATTTCTCTGTCCTTTGTAGTATCTTACTTTGTTCTCCAGCATTTATTGTGTAATTTGGGTTGAAAAGAACAAAATATGTATCAGTGTTAATATACCATTATCTAAACAGTTGATCTGCTCAAAATATTTGTGTGGTTCTAAAATTTCTGTGTTCACATCATAGGTAAGTTAGCAGAGCATTGTGGGTAAAGTGAAGACTGGTATCAGACAGGTTGAGTTCAAATGGTATCACTTAAAGGAAACTCATCCACTTTGGCTTCACTCTTCAGAAACCAGAACCTCATCTATTTATTCTAATAATTTATAGTATATTGTATGTAAAAACATAAAATGTTATAAATGTTAGATATTATTCCATTTTAATTTTGCTTTCAAAAAATATTGTGTATCAGAATAACCTGAGGTTTTTTTGGCTTTTCATGAATATTTCATGAATATTGGATAAGAAAGTTTGCTATTCAAAATAATTTGCATATATATTTATATGTACTATATATTCAATTTTTTAATGCAGCCATTAATTTCACATCAGTTTCTTGTGTGATATACTGATGAATTCAAACATATTTGAGTTTCTGTTTTTCTTTATACCTACATTTGTATTTGTATGTTTTCATACTACTTTAAGTGCACATTTATAAGGGACCATAGAAAGCTGAGTATTCAAGAAGTCATGTTCCCCTTCTATAGTATAGATTTGTTGCTAGATAGCAGATGCCCATCCAAAAAAAACATTTTCCAGAACTTTTAGTATGTAGGAGGAGCCTTGTAGCTAATTATTACTTAAAAAAAGGAGGCATGAAAAGATGTGTGCCTTCAGAGCCATAGTTGTAAAGATGATTTGCCTTTCCCACTGTCTTTTGCTATGGCCTAACTAGATACAGAAAATTCCAGCGTCTTCTCATGTTACAGAGCTGCAAAATAGAAGAAACCAAGTACCCAGAATTACAGAATGGAGTAGTGACCACCAAACCCTTGCAATGAACCATTACACATGGTAAGAATTAACTTTTATCTTTTTCCTATTGTGGTGTTTTGTGGTGTCATAAGTATTTTGATTCAGATAAGCCTCTGGCGTTTGCTAGGTTATGTGTTATCGGAGTTAGGATCACTGACAATGGTGCATATTGAACTCTATTAGAGGGAAGTAATACTCTTTGTGTCTTCCAATTGGATTTGGATTTTTTGTTGTGGCCACATAAATGCATCTTACAGTTGAGATTGGATTTTGAGGAAGCTTGACAAAGGGATTGTCAATGTAAAGGCAGATGAGTCAAAGGCATGCTGTGAATAACTTGGTTCATTGGAATGACTCATCTTTGCCTTATTTACCAAGAATGTCAAGTGGACATGGACTTCTTCCCACAGATCCAGCATTATCTCCAAATTACCAAGCTCAATATATTCTTTTGTATTTTCAGGAACATCCAATTGCAATACCTAAGTTTTATGTCCAATCATATGTCAAGATTCAGTCCTCTCAAATCATGATAAGAAGACCGATGAGACATCAAGCGATACCTCTTCTGTTCCAGCACTTTGCTGGAGAGAGTTAGCCGTAAAGGGAGCAGTTTCTCTGTCTCACTTTCACCTCTGCAGTTAGCCAGTACATCCACATATAAAAAAAGCATTCCCTACACGTGAAGATGGACTGAAAGAGAAACTATACATGTTGTTTGGATAATCAGTGCTTACATATCTAAAACATACAGAAGAAAGTCAGCCTCAGTGGTGAACCAGCAATCATGCAGTTGATGATGATGATTCTTTGATTAATGAGGGTCATATTTAAACATTTGTAAGCATAATTATCCTTTTCCATGCCATGCCTGTTGGAACAGTACTGCATGAAACCTGTTTGGGACACCTACAGGAGTCCGTTAAAGAACCCCTAAGAATATCTCATGGCATGAATTCTCCATGGGGCTTAAACTGCTGCTGGTGGTGATGAGGGGTGGGAAGGGCAGTCATTGAAATGGATTACACATTAATATCATGATTTTGAGTTCATGTTCAGTTTTAATTATTATAATGAGACTGCTTATCCCTGAAAGTGTATGGGTTCTGTTCCATATGTCTACCATGTTAATGGTAGGATGATGTGACAAGAAAAAGGAAAGGCTATACTATCAATACAAATTAAAATCATTTTCTATTTTAGACCTGTTAAGTACAGCCCATTAAATAAACCACTAAAATTACTGTTTATGTACATTGTTTAATAATATCCTTTGCCTATTTATTTATTGGGACCTCCATGCATGAAGTACAATACAAAACAATCCACTAATTCTGTAGGAAGTAGTTAAAATAGTTTAGACACTGTAGAAGCAAGGAATTATTTATATTTGTGAAGCTCTTAACAAGTTCAGTATATTAAGGAAATGCAATAAAATAAAATTTTCCATTTGTGTGTATGGTAAGAGGTAGAAACTAAAATATAAATTTCACTAGGTTTGGGTAAGAATTTGAAGATACTTTTTTATTATTTTAAAAGATTTACAGTTTTCTATTCTCTCTTGAATAAAATTGCTCAAATTAGCTAAAAATTAAAGGTGCTTGACTTTTAGAAGAAAAGAATTACATAGTTATTATAAAATATCTAACTGAATCTAAAATTCCTTCACTTCACATTTCCTGAAGGACAATTCGAGTATTAAAAGTCACATTGACAAAACATGAATTTTTGATATACTTTAAGTTTCTTGATACCTAAAAGAATATATATTTGACAGATTTTCTACGAGAAAAGGGGAAAAAAATAACTGATATAAAGGACTACTTGGACAGAACTGTCTATATGATCCCAACATGTTTTGACATTTTTTAGTTTAGCTCACTATTTCTGAGTGACATCAGGCACTTAGGAATCAGTACAAATGGGGTGAAAAATCATTACTCTCTAAGAATGTCCTGTCCTTGCAAACTTAAAGTATATATTACAAGGGGACATTTGACTGTTGCACTTAAAACAAGGGAAGTATAGTTAATTGATACATAGTAGGTGTTTTGAACAGTCAGTGATCATAACCATTTTGTACGTTCTTTTTTTTTTAAACTGAAGTATAGTCTGTTACAATGTGTCAGTTTCTAGTGTATAGCATAATGTCCCAGTAATGCATATACCATTTTGTACATTCTTATTTAAATAATTTCTAAGATGAATGATATATATATATATATTTTATAAAATATCCCAAATGCTAGCAAACCATGTTGTTGCAAATTTGCATATTATACTTAACAATAATTCTTCTTTTTAAAAATAATTGATTTATTTCAATATCACCATCTAAATAGTGCCTGAGGGCATTAAGAAGAAAATGAATTATATAATTCCATTTCATGCCTGGTAGTAGACCAGTAACTTCCTGAATAAAATTCAGAGGCTATAAATTCTCATGGAATAAGTTATTTGCCTGAATGCTAAAACTCTCTGTTTGGTTTCACATACTTGTATCAGCATCATTCCCCAGGCCTATAAAAAATAGCAAAAGCAAATAGACTAACCCTTAGTTTGAGTGCAAACTGTGGTGTATCTAATTTACAATTTTTTAAAGTTTTGCTTTGCCTCATATTGATCCCTTAGAGAGGGTCCATGGCCAAGTGGTCAAACTGAAACTTTCAACACCAGTTGGTCAATTGCCAGGAACAGTCTAAAACCAAAAGCTGACATCCAGCAGAAGCTATTTCTGTTGAAACTTGTTTTGTACAGTCCTTATGTAGCACTAAATAAAATTGGCACTAAATCTTCCAACTGCCTCTGCTAATGTAATCACTCATGTTAGAATCTTCTCTCTGATTACTGCCCAGTTTGGCTTATTAAATATCCATTTGCACACTGTGCTTCCTTTTGAGACAGAAGTTTCTGTGTCAGTCTGTGTCCTGCATTTGCTCTTTATTTTCCATCTTTTAAATTTCAGATCTGATTTCATAAGCAAGTAAGCACATCAGAGGGCTTTTATATTTCTATACAAAGCATTTGTTACTCTCACAAGCCCTGCACTATTCACTGTTATTGAGTTCAATCTCTATATTGATATATGCATATTGGTATTTTCCAAATATTTTATAGCCTATTTTGTGAAATGATCTACAACTGGAACTGAATACATTTATTTCATTTCTCTATATTGGTGGTTCTCAAACTTCAATGTGTCCCAGAATGTCTGGAGGAACCTGCTAGCCATGTATGTGTTTAGGCCCACTCACTGTTTCATTAGGGACGGGATCAGGCCCAGGAATCTGTATCAAACACTTCAAGTGATTCTGCTACATGAGGTCAATACTTTAAGACGTCCAAAGATTTTAGGTAATAAAGTTTTAGAAAGAAAAATGACATAGAATTATTTGGTTTGTGTTTAGAAATCATTATATAAGACTGGCTAATTGTTAAACAATACAAATAAATAGAATATTTCTCCATAAGACAATAGATTTTACATTTGGTAGTTTATAAGTTCTAATTATAGTGTTTTTTAAGGGATAAATAGCTTTTCCACACTGCTGTGGGTGACAATGCCTATTTATGAATGAATAATGCTCGTATAAATGTGTTTGTACTGAGGGAAAAGTTGAAAATAATTAGTTTTAATTAGAAGCTGAATTAGAAACTGATTCGGATTGGGGAATGACAGTTTAAGTTATGTATAGTTTTATTGTTGTTGTTGTCATTGCTGCATTTGAACTTCTGAAACTCCCAGATGGGGATCTACTAACTGCGTATTCTCATGGTTATTATTAGATTTGCTGTTTTACATGACATGACATTTGTGATAAGCTGAACCGTGATCCCAGAAACATGGATTCACTCTATATTTTTCTCTTCTAAAATTAGCTGTATTCATTTCATTAAAATGCCACATAAATGGAGATTTATCATATAATTACAGGGAAACTCTAAGACACAAATCGCTAATTTAAAACAAGAATTGACTTGTTTTACAGTTTAAGACATCTCTGACTATCTCCTACTGCTCGCTCACATTATTAACTGCGTTTTTCCTGCAGGGGGTTTTGTATCCATCAGGGTTTCCGCAGAAAAACAGACACAATTTTACATTTTTAAAAGAGAGAAAATGTAAGGCAGGGAATTGGTTGCACAATCTTGGAAAAGCTGAGAGCACACTGGAGATTAGCAAGAGCAGGAAGCCATTATGCCAGCACTAGCCCTGGATAAAGCCAAGGAGGAGGCAGTGCCCCTGGGGCACTGGGGGTGGGGCTGGGGCTCCTGGGGGTGAAGGAACCAGGGTGCGCTGGGGCTGGGGCTCCTGGGGGTGAAGGAACCAGGGTGCGCTCCCCTTCACAGCCAGACCTTGGAGAGACCCTGTGTCGGCAAGAGAGGGGAAAAACCCTGACTTTTGCCTGGGTTCCACCCTCTCATCTTGCTGAATGCCTTTGTTGAAAGGGACTAAGTAAGGGACCAGCTACCCTGAGATTCAGAGCAGAGCAAGGTGGACAAGGGCTGGATCCGAGGATAAGGATCTGAGGCCCCAGAAGTGCACAGTGTTCCAGGGCACTTAATGCTTTCTTCTATGCAAATTCCTCTGATTCTGCTCTGACTTATTTGTAGAGAGAGCCTCAGATTTGGAGTGACATACAAGTACAGTTTTTTCCCCACCTTGGAAACAATATTTTTCTAAGAAATTGAAAAATAACATATGAACTGAATGCTTAATGTTCTTTCTCCTTAATGATGCAATGGTGAGCATAAGCATTATATCCCTTTAACGTGAAAAGTCCAGGTGATCTAATTACACTCACAAGATATTTCTGTTCTATTCCCTAAAGATAGTAAGTAGATGGGAATAATAGGTTTTCTGAAAGGCATTCAGAGAAGTTAAGGCATACAAAGTTTTCTCTAATCCTTTTTGGTATACCAGTGTAAAAGATAAACAAAGCTGAGCACTAGTTAAAAGTAGCAAGCGTAGATTTTATTCAAGACATTTTTGCAACAGGGAAGAGGGCCCGGCATAAACAGAAATCAATTTTGCTGAAACAAAAGGTGAGAGACGTTTTAAAGGATGAGGTATATGAGGAAAAGTGCTGAGGTGTATTGAGGGGGTTGGTCCATGTGACTGGGGTTTGTTAATTGGCACTTATCCAAAGGCGAGATGAAACCTCCCCATCTTCAGGACAGGAGGCAGTGGTGTAAGTTAGAGAAAGCTCCCCAAATGAATTCAGGCCTTTATCCTCCACAGGGACTGGGAGGGAGAGTGAGTTATCTCTCTGAATGTTTGCATTTCAGAAAGACAGCTCTTAAGTCCTTGGAAAACCAGTTTGTGGTGGTAGATTTACCTCTGGAAGGACAGAGAAAGGATTTATAATTGCTAGCTTCCTAAAGTAACTGCTCTAAGAAAGAGGTTCAGGAGCCTATCTGCCTATCATCAAGCTTGGGCTGGAACAAACAGTAAATCCTCTTGGCAGGTATTTTCAGGGGGCCTGGGGTCATTCTAAGGATGTAAAGAAATCTTGCTAGAATTTGGTCAAGTCTAGAGTGCAGTGGTTTAGACGGGGTCGTTAAGTGCTGGCAGTTCTGCGGTTCTCATCAGCTCTTTGATAATCACACTTGGATGGTTTAGAATGGTTTAACGTTGTTCTGTCAGTTGTCTGCCTCCACTCCCCTAGCCAGAATTTTTAGCTGATCACTATCAGAGTACTTACTAGATGGTTTTGTGAGATGTATTTGGAATATCAGAATCCCCAACTATACAAAGTAAGCATTCAGAGAATAGCACCTGTATTTCATTCACTTTTCTCATTGTTTAGCATAGAAGCAAGTATAAATAAATTTCAAACTGTATTACATTTTATTGCATGCACCAAGCACTGATATGTGCTGCTGTTTCTTCATATTATTTAATCTTCACAGTGGCCTTATTCGGGAAGGGCCAGGAGGTCCTTGTTTGTCAAGGATAGTCGGCATTGGAAAATGGATAGTTAAAGTAAATCCATTTAAAATTGAAACCAGCATTTCATAATTAATGTTAAAGATATATTGGGAATTTAGCTTGAAAATTTAAAAATTGCAATGAAAACATGTTAATTTGACCTTTAACTTAATGAGAGGTAAGTTTTAATTGCCCCTGTATGCTAATTCCTAAACTGAAAAATATTTGGCACAGTTTTTGAGAGTAGTATATGAAAACAAAAAATGAAATTCATTAGTTCTCATTTTACTTTCACAGTAATTATAAAAAACAATATTCCTGTAAGAAATGTTTAAGGGCTTTATCAATTTTGACAAAGTCCTTGAAGCATACATTCTTGTACATTTTCTATTCTCCATTGCTATTTGTTCAACTCTGTCAGCCTTCATTTTCAATTACTTTACTTTTTTTAATTGAAGTATAGTCAGTTTACAATGTGTCAATTTCTGGTGTACAGCATAATGTTTCAGTCATACATATACATGCATACATTCATTTTCATATTCTCTTTCATTATAGGTTACTGCAAGATATTGAATATAGTTCCCTGTACTATACAGGAGAAACTTGCTGTTTACAACTAATTTTAATTCTAATATTTCTGTAGCAAAAAGGTCATCAGAATTCATCACAAATTCCTATATTTTAACCATCTTTTCTTACTCTTTATTATTTATTAATGCTATATTCCTATTTTTTATCAGATACTTTAAACATCTTCCAATCAGTAAGGGTCTGTTAACTAAGTTGATCATATATTCCAGTTTGCCTGGGACAGTCTTGGTTTATGTTCAGAAATAATTTTTAATGGAGCACCCTTTCAAAAGTGTCATGATTTGGATCATTGATTATATACTTGCCCTAATAATAGCCACCCTCAGAGAACAGGCTTAAGCACGCTTCTAATGGTCACATAAGTAGACCTCTATTAACGCTCACAGCAACTCTGCGAGGTAAGCACTATTAATATTTTCAATCTACAAGTGAGGATTCTGAGACACAGTTGGCTTAGCTCTCTTGCACAGATGATACACGTAATATGTATTTCGCATGTTATGTAAACCTGGGTGGTACAACACCAGGGCTAATGCTCTGAACCAAATTCACAATTTACTGATGGAAAACCAGAAGCTAGGAGAAGCTAAATCTCTTGCCCTCATTCAGCAGGTGAGCATGTAGATGAGCTGAAACATGCATCCTGGACACATGGTGTCAGAGATGACCCCCTTTTACACTGGCTCTGCCTTAGTGCCCTGGAAATGACAAGAGAGAAGTCTTCAAATGTTTATTGCTACAATGATTAAATAAATATTCACTATATTTAGGAAAGGTTCATAATTTATCTCCAAAAATATTAAAATGTAGTTAGAAATTTGAATTAAAAATAAATGTATGGTCATCAATTGGAAATGATTTCTATAAAATAAATTTCAAATTGTGCAAATGCTTAATGTATTGTGATGGTGTGTAAGACTATTTGAAACAACATTTTGCTACAAAAAAGGAAAGTTTGAAACTACTAATATAGTATTAAAATTCTATGTACAAAATGAAAGAGAGCTATAAGATATAAATTGGAATGTCACACATAAAAACAAATAGAAAAATAATAAAAAGATTTTATCTAATAAATAACTTGGCTTATAAATGGCATAATTCTGAAGATTACTTTATTTTATACCAAGAGAAATTTGATAAGAGGCTAAGTGATAAAAGGCTGTACAGTGATAAAAGGCTAAGCATATTTAGAGTTATTTTCATTTTTATGAATTATTCTAATTTATTCAAAGAGTATATAAGACTCAGATAAAAAAAATCTGTGTTTTAAAGTCATGTATTATTGATCTTTGTAAGGATATAAAGGCTTTTGAAAATAACTTTTTCTTTTGTATTTTTAAAAACAATTCTGCATTCAATAAAACAACACGTAACAGGGCTTGCTGCAAAATCCACAGTTAATTATATGGTTTAAGAAGTAGTGTTTATTGAGAGAGCTTACGAGGCACAGGTAAGCAAGAAAGGACGCAGGTCCTGCAATCCTTCTGTTAGGAAGTTAGATAAGTGGGGACACCGGGCAGAAAGGCGGAGGAGAGGGAGGATGGTCCAAAAGATGGTGTTGTGCCCACCTCCAGCATAAAGGGACTTGACTTCTTCTAAATCAGTGCCAGCAAGAAACCTGTTAGAACCTGACAGCCGCGACTGTGTGGTAGCAAAAAGGACTTAACCAGACACAACCCAGTGTTCATTGTATCATAATCAACATTGCAGTTTAGCACCCCGTGGTGGGTCTTCCTGTATGCACCATGGGTAAGGACGTGCTCAAAAGGGGCCAAACATGGCTAAACACTCCAGGGACAAGAGACCATCAATCAACAGATCTCTGAGGGAGGGTATAAGAGAAAGGGGGGACAAAAACCCGCCACTTTTCCTCCCTCCAATTAGCCCTCCTCCCGTTCTTGGAAATGGACTTTTCCTTTTCCAAGTAAGTCTTTTAAAATCTTCAGCTACACAACACACCATCTCCCAACTGTAAACTTACCTTTCTGGTATGACAAGAACTGGGGTCTTTACCTTTTTGGGGTAATATTTCCATCGGCCTGCAAGGTGCATGCTGTGACCAGGTGCTATCAAACATTCAGTGGGCCCATGCACCATAGGAGAGACTGCCCTGCTGTTCCTTTCATTTTATATTGAGGTATGAAAAGTATTTGTTTTTAAACTTGGAGAACTATTTGAGATCCGTGCAGTTTAGTTTAGATATATGCTACTTGAATGACTTGGTATTTATAGTGCCTGAAGAAATGGCGTCTTTGGTATTTGCAGCGCCCTCTTGCAGGGGTAAAAGAAGCTACCCAGACCCAGGGGAGGCTTAGTCAGTTGCAACCTCTTTCTGCTGGGAGAAAGAGGAAGCTCTGTTCCCAGCTAGCATGCTGTCCAGGAAATTCAGACTGAGCAACTGGGGCCATTTTTGAACAAGTCTGTTCATTAGGCAACATGAACATTGGTGAGCCTGGTAAAAGAGAAGCTCTGGAAATATTACCTAAACATCCATAAATGCTTCCATTTAATCAGACTTTCAGCATGTGTGTGTGTGTGTGTGTGTGTGTGTGTGTCTTTTCTTATCAGGGTTAGCAGGAGTGATATGAAAGTGGAATAAAAGAAATTAAGAAGAGCTTGCAATTTTGCTGTAAGATGGAACCAAATTAAAAAGAGGTACATTTTATTGGTTATTTTCCTAGTGATATGCTAAAGCTTCTCAGGTTCCCTTTGGCCAAAAAAAAATTTATCTGCATTGAATGAGGCACACATTAAGCATGAGCTAATAAATTCATTGTTCAATTTTCTAGTTTCAAAATTGCCTTATGAAATAGGTGAGGAAAAAATGTTGCTGTAAGAAATCAATGTTTCTGTGTGGTTTTTTGTCCTAGAAATATTTAGGTAGGCATTTAGTCATTTTAATAAAAATCCAGGGATATTTTAAAAATTATAGGGACAATAATAACTTGTGAGCATGTTTAAGAACAAGAGCATATGCTATGAAATATCAAAATAAGATTTGGAGAATTTACGTGAGACTTGTCCTTGACCACAGAATTGCGTATCTGATTATTTTACTTGAGTTGTGATACTTCTGACTCACAACGTGTTTTGAGAAAATGCATTAAATTTATTAGGAAGAAGAGAAAACTTCTAAAATATGTAGAATTAAATATTCTTGTTTAAAGTAAAAATCTTAAGACATTTCTAATATTTTAGCCTGTGTAAAAAAAAAATGTTGTAATATAAATACTTCTGGCCAAACACACAAAATTTGTTTCTTATTTCAACAAATTTAATCTATATATAAATTGAGGTAACTTTCAGTCTCTATAAATGAAACTTAACTAAATAAAGAAAAGTAGGGATACTTAATAAGGTAGCATTTTTATTTAGTTTTTTTGTTGCTGAAAAAGTTTATGATGGTGCAACAACGCATACATATCTCAGCATGTGAGATGATAATTACCTAGTCTATCATCTAATTATTTTGGGAAATACTTGTAATGTTCAGAGAAAAATTAATGATTCAATTTACAGTATCAATAAAGAGGCAGAATATGCTTTTTAAAAGCTCACAAAATACACAAATGTCTTTTAGCAGCAAAATGCAATTAGGACACATCTTTATCATTATATCAGAACATTGTAAAATTTCATGAATGAGAATTATCAGAGCAGATACCGTGACAGAATTAATGCCAGAATGATCAATTTAACTGATTGCGTAATTACTAATAGGAAATCAAAACAGTAAAATGCATGTGCTTTTTGATACTGATGTTTTTGCTCCTTCAAAATGCTGCCATGTAAACCAATTGAAAGTAATGTTAATTTAGCTGATTTATCATAAAATTTACATGCTATTTAAATTTTGATGTGGATGTAAGATGTGAATGATTTCTGCAAGTACAGAAATCTATGCAACTATAAAATGTAATTAGCATTAGAAGTTTCCATGTTTTACAGAATAGTACAGTGAAGAATGATCTACATCAGTAACCAAGGACCCTCACTTTGCAGGTTGTAGAAGAAAAGCCAGTCAGTGGCTTATCCATAATACTTTAAGGAGTTACCAAGTCTTCTCTTAATAATCTTTTTGTTTCAGTACTTTAACTCCTGATTGTCTGATAGTAGTAATTTTAAACGACTCCTTTGAAAAAATTTTAAACCAACAGAGTGCTCAAAATAAATGCTAACTTTAATAGAAAATCTCAAATTTAGCAAGATTAAAAATACACAGACTATCATATGGTCCATTCTTGGAATGTTTTAAAATTTTATTATGGCTTTTTAAATATACATTTGAAAACTTGATTTATTAGACAGCTAATATCTTAGCTGATCACATCCTAGTTAAAAAGACAAAAACAAAACCCTCCTCCAAACTGCCCCATCCTATAGCAGGAGTAATGGCAACAACCGATGTGGCCAAGGGAAACAGAATTTCTTCAGAAAAATTTTCAGGCTGTTCCTCACTAATTTTCACCTCCCTTTCCTCACTTCTCTCCTTGATGCCCATGTCTGTATTCCTAAACTGGGTTGTGTGTTTTTGCTCTTTGGTTTTGGTGATATATTCAGATGATATGTCCCTTTGCCCAATGCCTTTGAACTCAGATGCCCACTGAGTAATATCCCATTGTTTTTGCTTGTTCGTGTGTGTGTGTTTGTGTGTGTGTGTGTGTGTGTGTGTGTGTGTTTCTGTTTAACCCCATGGGAGACACGTGCAGGCCCGAGCCTGGGGCCTGCTTAGGTGGATGGAGTGTGGGGACTCCCAGAAAGGCAAACAAGGCACAAGTGGAACCTGAAGGGTGTGCTATGTGGCTTCAGGTGTGTGCAGGGAGTCAGTGCAGGCCCTTTTGGAGGGAAAGAAGAGGAGCATGGCTGAGTGTCAGGGGCTGCTCAGAGAATGAAGAATCAGGGCCAGAGCACTGTAGCACTGTTCTCCAGAAGCAGCCTGAGCTTGTGGGATCTGGAGAGATCTACAAGGGCCAGCGAGGGAGTCCTGGGATGAGAAACACCAGGGTGCTGAAGACCACTCATCCATAAGGAGTCTGGCTCTCACCACCTATTACAGAAACCCCAATCCTCATGGAAGCCTGGCCGGAGAACAAGTATGTATATACCTCATTTTCTTTATTCATTCAAACGCCAAAGGACATTTCGGTTGTTTTCATATCTTGGTTATTATGAATAATGCTGCATTGAACCTTGGAGTACAGATGTTTCTTTGAGATCCTAATTTCGGTTATATATTTGTTGGGTTGTTTTATAATCAGTGGTGAACGTCATAAAAAATTAGGGAAATTAACTGAAATTTAGTTATTTCTCCCTAAAGGTGTTAAAGACCCAGGTTTCAATGATCAGTGGACTGAAAAAAAAAATCATAGACAGAAACCAGAAGTCATCTTCTACTTCCACCCCAGTTAGTAGAGTTTGTTTAATGCCAAGAGTCAATCAATGTCTTATCTCACTGTTAAGGGTACAAAACACAGTCCTATTTTTTAAATTTATCTTTATTTTCAAAAGCACTTATATACTGCTATTAGTAAGTCAAGTGCACAATAAATATTTATTAACATTTATAAACACACATTTGAAAATAACCACTCCAGGTGTATAATATAATTTAATTAAATGCATTATTAATGGTATAAAAAGAGTAATGTAAGTGCTAGCTTTCAACACTGTTACTCTCATGAAAAAAAATGTGCTTCCTTTTTCATTTATCTTTAAAAAATGCTAACACAGGCTGTTTGTGACTATAGAATTCCCAGTATAATTTCATAAGCCTTCACATATGCACACAGCAAAGAGGAAAGTCAGAGGACCATCAAAGTCATTGACTTAGGATTTTTTGATTTGGTCTTGATGATTCTCAATAATCAATACTGACAAAGCTTGTTTTTTTTCCCCCTACATTGGAGCACCTTTTTTCCTTCAAAGATTTGGGATATCTGATGATTTTTTAAACCAATATTAATGAAGTATATTTAACTTCTGCAAAGAAAAGGAAGAAAAATGAAAAGTAAGAAAACTCTGTGTGTGCATGTGTATGTGTGTATGTTTACATATTTGTTTAAAAGTCAGATAAGCTAGTCAATGTATAGCTTACTTCACTACCATCATCAAAAGAATATTTTGCTACTTCCCTCTAAGGGATGTTCTTCTAGAATAATATACATTCAGTGACATAAAAATGAACACATGCATACTGTTTTGATCATATCAAGTAAGATTTTCATGCTAAAATTTTCTCCTTCTATTCTTAACAAGTTAATCATTGAATTAAGACTTTTCCTTGAAAAGTTAGTCATAGTAAGAGTATGACTGTACATTTTTTTGTAAACTTTAAAATTCTTCTTCTAAGAGTTTTATACCTATGAAGGCCACATGAAACATAAAATTTAGTTACTGTGCTGTGGAGAGAAGTCTAAACATTGTTATTCTCTCTGTTCAAAACTGAAATGTCTAAAGCCACACCATCTATGTTTTTATTATACCAGTTATCTGCTTATTATTTAAACTGTATCTAAATAAATCAATTTGATAGACAATATAACTATCAAAGACAATTGAAACTCTCCACTAGTATGTCCAGATTACATAATGGTCTACAAATATGATGTTTATTTTTTACATCACAGAATGGTTCTGCTAGTAAAACAAACACTCTGCTTTTATATTAAGGATGTTCTTATTTAATGGAGCTTCATTTTACCTAATATTTCTTCCTTTTTTCTGCCTGCAACATTAACAAATGTACTATTTGTTCCTGTAAAAATTTAAATGTTTAAAATATAGGTAACTTTCATTTGTTCCTGCAAGAAACATTCAGGACTAACAAATCAATTTACACTGAAATACTTAAAGTGCTCAGGCTTTAAAAAACGACAAACAGTGTAGAGATTTTCAATCTGCATTGATTTAAAATGACCATTTTCCTGTGGGATGTCTCAGAGCTGTCATGGCTCCACATGTCAGATCTGCTTTACCAGTAACTTCCGTTTACTTACAGCAGCATAGATTTTTGGTAAATATATAAATAACAATGATTTTCAGGGATCTGATTCTGTTCCCTTTAAGGCAGTTACAGACACTAATGTAAGACTCACTAGAGTACATTAGGGTTGTTTAATGTGTTTGGAAAGTGATATCCAAAGAACAGACCCCTATTAGCTTACTGAAAATGATACCCATGCCCTAATGCCCTGTGGTTACCCACGTAGAATCCTGCGGGAAGCACACAGCTTGCTTTCCACTCCTGCCAACTCCTCACAAGACTGTGCCTTCAGGGCTGATTTACGGGAACTCTGGCCCAGTCTTGTCCTATTAGGTTGGTGTTTCTGAGTAAGTACATTAGTTTTTGACTAAAGGAAACAGTAAATCTTTTATTTAAAAAGTTTCATCTTCACTCTTCCTGGAGTTTGGGATTGGAAGCCAGCAACTATCTTCTATTTTTGTTGCCTAAGGAAGCTTGAACTACTTCTCTGTTCTTGTGCATGAACTGTTAGTATGAGAAGAATGGACATTTTCAAGCTCATTACATATTATTTTTCTAAAGCACCTTAAAAGATAATTATTTCTCATTTTCTGTAGGTTTGTAGCCATTTCACCACAAATATTGTTTAAAAGTACTCAAGGAATTTGACATATACTGTACAAGAGGAGAAAAAAAGGTAAACCAAAGTATTAAAAAAACAATAAGGGCACCTCTATGAATTGCTTCCAAATAAAGGGTAGATTGAGTTGAAGTAAAGAAAGAGTTTTGAACAGGAACCAAAGTCTGACCTGGGAAACATTGTGATTTGTCACAGGCAAACTGATAAATTCCACGGATTAAGAGGAACGTCTGAAAATTTAGACAAGAGCATGACCTTTAAATTTTTTTCGATTCTAAGAACCTACAATGTTCTATATAAAACTTGAGTCTGAAAAGTGGTTGGGACTAAACAATGGCAGATGATCCTGTCATGGAATCTTCAAGGTATTGGAGCCATCCATTTGTGAAGGTGATGGAATATGTAAAGAAAATATAAGGTCAGATAAGGTCAGTTTGCAACCAGGGTGCCATTCAAAGCTAGGGCACATGCCTTTTTTTTTTTTTTTTTTTTTTTTTTTGAAGGCTGGTATCATCATTAAAAGCATAAGAGAGCAAGCAGGGGTGCATTCTGAGCCCAGGCTAGGAAAGAGGGCATTGCCACTTCTGCAGTGTTCTATTGGCTGCAGCAAGTCACAAGGTAGCCCAGCTCAAGACGTGAAGAAAAGTTTGTTGGGTGAAGCTGCAAAGTCCCCTTAAAAGAGTTTTACTACGGGAAAGGGTAAAAAATAAAAAGGAATCTCTATTAAATTCATCCAACATCCACGTTAGAGAATATACTTTATTAGATTATTTATTCACTTTACTTTTTATATTTCAGTGATTTCTTTTGGATCTTCTACCTCCCCCTTATAAAAAAAAATCTTGACAAAATTCAAGGCAGCGATTAAAGGCAATCTTTGGTAAATTTTAAAAGGTTTCGTATTCTAGATAATGTTTTTCCTAAGTTTGAAGCATTGCAAAAATGTTTTTAAACATTTTGAAATTGTGTCCATTGTTTTCTGTAATGTATCATTTATGGTACATGTGTCATTAATCTGATGTTTGTTCCTTTGTGTTTGACCTGCTCTTTTATTCTACATTTGACATTTTGTTTCTAATGGTTAATTTCTACTTCTGTACCTAATTGTGAGATTTGGGGGTTTTTTTCCTAATTTATTTTTCTTTTCTGGACTCTCTGCAACCCATCAGTCTGATCATTTGTATCTTTCTGAAATTCTAGGTGACGCCAGTTGTTATTTCTTCAAGTATTTTCCCTCTCATAAATTTTTTCCTCTTCACCTGGAACTTATGTATATATTGAGCACTACTTTTGTCTTCCATAGATATTACATTTTGTTTTATATTTTCCATATCTTTATCAATTTTAGGTAGCCTTTGAAATAGAACATTTATCGATTTTGTTAGTTCTTTAATTCATTCTTTGCGTTCTATTTGTTGTTCAATCTAAACAATGTTTTTAACTGGTTCCTTATAATGGCTTCCTTTTCCTTACATTTCCAATATTATTTTCCCCTTTAAGGATATTTTTCATATTGTGAGTTCTTGTTTTGGGTATTTTATTTCTTCTGATTTTTCTGTTTTAAGTTGTTTAGTTTGTTGTGAGGTTTAAGTTTACTCATTTTTATAGTGCTTTAATTCCTCAAAGATTTCATGTTTTACTGTTAATTCATGTCACTTGAAAACTATTACACACTGTACCAGGATATAAGAGTTTGGACCCCGCTGGTGAATTAAGGAGGGTGAATTCCTCAGAGTCACATAAACTTTCATGTTGCGATCTGGGTTTATCCTTTTCCATTGTAGGAAGCCTCCCATTACTTAACGCAGGCACTGCTCTTTCCCATGGACTACCTGCTATTGAGCTAATCTATCCCATTGGGGTATAAAAGGGAGTTATCAGTATCAATAATGGCAAGCTGAACGGTGCTTGTTAAAATACCCCTTAACCTAAGCCGCATCCAGCTCCCCTAATGTTGCACGCCCTCAGAGTCTCTGGCTCATACAGATCCATTGCTGGTGCCAGTGGACCAAGTAACGATACCCTCTAGGGTATGAGTGAGAGAGAAAGAGCGGAGCTGGAAAGCTATCATGCCACCTCTCCTACATTTTTGGTGCCTTGCCCTCTGCCTCACTAGGCTGTCATTTACCCCCCACACACTAGGCTCTTGACATATTTTGTCTTCTTGAGGGTTTCCCAGGGTTTTGTCGTCATTGCTGGCTGTATGTGTATTTTATAGTTGCCTCTGGAGTCTACCACCCTCCCTCTCACTTCCCTGCCATCTCCGAGGGGTAGATTTCAGAGGAGCCAGCAGCTCTGTGTTTTGTGACATTCTGCTTGGAGGCAACACCTAAATAATTGTTACTGGACCCCAACTTAAATTGAGGGGCACTTTCTAACCAGAATTTACATTTTATTCTCCAGGCTTGGCACTACACTTCTTGTAAATTTCTCATGTGATAAAATAACATGTATTAGCTTCTGCAAAGCTTGCCGAAGAGCAGCCCCGCACTCTTCTGGTCCAATTTCTCAAATTTTGATATTAAGAATTTACATCCTCAGGCATGCAGTAGGGCACAGAGTTATGCAATTTAAAAAAAAAAAAAAAAACTATCGTGGGTAATTCTCATTTACTTGGTCCACAGCCCATAACCTAAAACAATTGCTGAGGGCAATCTCAACTCAGTGAGTAAGGCACAGCAGAAGTCAAAGGATATCTCTTAGTCTCTTAGGAAGCTCCTATCCCCCTTCAAGGAATAACCTAACTTGTTAGGAAATTGTGTGCCTCTTGGGCAAGGATGAATAACATTTTCTAGCATGCTACTTTACAAAGAAATTTCTTAGACATATTTATTCCAGTAATCTCTCATATTACTGATTCTCCATGTTAAATATGCTGCCAGAAACAGTGCAAAAATAGGTTTCTCTGGACCTAATGATTTTGTGCAGGTAGTGTTGATTCAGGCCATTGGAGGGCTGCTTGAATTTCTCAGTAGAGACATTTTCCTCCACGCAGAGATGACATATGAGCAAATGCATTTCCTTACTGTCCATTTTTTTTGCAGTTGACTTTCAAAGACTGCTCCTTCACTGTGTCCTTTGAGGCACATGGACTTACGCAGGTGTCTCTCATCTGACTATCCTCTCGGCACATTCCCAAGGTTCGGTCTAGGTTACCGAAGATGATATTAGAATCGCAGCTTAAAGTTACATGAATACCCAGAACATTCAAGACTGTGTGCTTATCGTGATTTGTGTTTATGATTTGGGGGGTTTCTTTTTTTGACTTTTTGGGGATTGTCTTTACTTATGAGGATGTTTTTGTGTTTGGTTTGTTCTTGTTTCAATTTTAGAGTTTTGAGCTGTGCATTTTGAGCAATACATTTTCTCTGCAGTTACTTCCCAGAAATCAGTTTCTGCCTTCTCGGTGCCTACCTGCAGCCCCACAGGACCTTTTGTGCAACCTTATCTAATAATCTTTGGCACTTTATAGTTCAGCCATTTATTTTTTGGATCCATATTGAACCAAGTAAGGGTAGTCATTTCCTGTCACTCATTTATTCATTATATCGTCCTAGCAAAGTAGCTGGTATATATTTGGATCTCAGCAACAAGTATTGAATAAGAATGAACGATTGCGATGAAACCATTTGAAAGGACTCGTCTTCCTGCTGGCTATTGGCTGGTGGCTACCTCATTACCTAGATACCTGGTGTGGTTTTTTCCTGCTATACACATTGCTCTCTCCTTAAGTCCGTTTACAGTATGACAGTTTGTTGTTTCAAGGCCAGCAAGAGAGATTCTCTAGTGGATACACACACACACACACACACACACACACACACACACACACACACACACACACATATATATGTAGCCGACACCATCACCTTTGCCATATAATGTAACCTAATCAAGGCAGCAACATTCCCACATTTTTGTCATATTGTTTTGGTTGGAAGCAAGTTAAGAGAACCACCAACACTCAACAAGAAGGAATTGTACAAGATCATCAATCACTGGGAGTCAACTTGTAATGTTTGGGCTATCCCCTCCTAGCATTACAATAGGCTGTTTCCCTAACATGGAGAGAAGTGAGTATTGATTGTTGGTAGACTGAAAACAGATTTTCTGTAAAAAAATATTTTTATGGTGTATTAGCTCTAAACTATCTCAATTTCCTCCAATTAACAAAAAGCCCAGAGTCCATTTTTCTCAAACTCTAAAGGAATGTATTTTGTTTCATTCTAAGAAGGAAAATAAGCTGGAGACATTTTCTGACATTTTATTTACTGGAAAAATAAAAGTGAAGTCTTATTTACCAATTAAATTATTGAGGAAAATGGATATCTAAAGTTTTTTTTTCCCCTAGACTTACATAGTACCTTATTTTTTTGGTCCGCAGAATCAGATCATCAATAAAACACAAAGGGTTGTGTCTGGCAATGAAAAATATCAGGACTTTGTGGCTTATCTACATGTTTAATGGCATATTTTCTAAATGATATGGTTTCCCACATATTATCAATTTATAGCTGACATCATCTTAATTTATTTCATCGTGCTAATTTCAGTAAAATCCATCAGGCATCATACTCATTTGTTTTGATATTTTCATTTTTCATTTTTTCCTCCTGTCTTTTGACTCCAGTGCTTTCTGTTCCCTGTGTACTTTCACTGTTTCCGCCCGAGTATAGCAATGTCATGCATTAGCGATTCTCTTGAATAAGACAGGGCACACCATGAATTTCAGCATTTATATTAACTGCTCTTTTTGGTTGGTGTGTATTTCAATCTCAATACTCATGTGAGTACAGAGGTGAGGAAAAGAAGAGAAAAAAAGATAGCACTTTCTATCAGCTAACAACACATAATAGAGATTCAAGATAATTGAAACAGACAGACACAATAAAGCAATTAAATTTTTATTTCTTTTTTTAATTTAGCTTCTGGCACTCAACTAGTAACAAATTCACATACAGATGAGGTAGGATAGGGCCTGGGATAAAGTAGATAGAGAAAGCTTGACAACAGTTTAAAAAAAGACCTAATTTTATTTTTATTTGACTTTCAACCAAGAGACCAAATGCCGAAATCAAAACAAACCCTAAGGCTTATACATGCCAGTATCTAATGTGCTCAACAAAATAGCAACTTTCAGTATTATAGTGAGTAAACAGTTTCTTGCCTGATGGAGAAAGTGAAGCAAAAACTTGAAACAAATATTGTCCAAATTTGAATTACAAATTTTCATTGTATACAAAGGAAAACACCAAAAACAACAGAATAAAAACTAAAACTAAACTAATAGACCAGTAGTGAAACTAAGCTACTTTTGTTTGCAAGGATAAATCCTTAATTTATTAAGATTTATGTATTGATTTTGACTTAGTATACAATTGTATGAACTAGGAGAATGCCTTTTACAATCAATTTAACTATTTATATGAAATTATATGAAACTATTTTCAGGTAATATTTGGTGGTACAGCTGTCATTATTCCTCTTTTTTTAATGATATTAACAAATAAGCATTTTTCTAGTTTTTTCCCATTAATGTTCTCACAATATCAACCCCCAAATTTGAGGTCCATTATATATTTGCGTAAGTCAAAAAAAATTATTATCAATATGAACATTATACACAATGTCTCTTTATATTCAGAATATGTATCCTTGTTTTTGAAGACTATATTTAGCTGTATGTCATCTTTTTGATCTGTGAAATTCAGAGAAAGTTTATTTAATTAAAGAAAATACACATGAAATTACTGGTTGGAGAAGGTTAATTTTCCAAAGTTTAGGATATTAAATCAATGAAAAAATACAATAAAAATGAAATGCAACACTGTCAGTGCAGGGCAATATGTGTACAAAAAAATAGGCAAGCAACAGAATTGACAAGGTCCAATTAACTTCTCAAATTTAATGTATTCAAAACTGAACTTATGATCTTCTTTTCTAAATGTGATCCTCCCGTAATGCTCCCAATACTAGAAAATGACATTTCCATTTTCCATCTGACTCAGACTAGAAACCTGGGTGTCATCATTTCCATCTCCCTCTCACACTGCCTGCATCCAACCTTTCACCAGCTGTGCTGTTTTCTTTTATTCTGCTGGTATGTCAAGTAGTCCTCTTTTCCCCATTGTCACAGTACCCCCAGCTGTCATCATTTCTTATCTCCGCTACTTCACTAGCATGACAATACTTCCTTCCACATCTACTCTTATCTTCCTCCGAACTTCCTGATTACTGTAACCAGAGTAATTTCAAAAAATATGAATCAGATCACATTATTCTTTGTTTTAAAATCCCCCAATGACTTTGTGGTACACTACGGATGTTATTAATGATCTTAACCTCACTGGCAGATTTCTGCATGTTCTTGTCCCTGACCATCTCCCCAACTTTGTCAAGCCACATTCATTTTGTTCACTGCTTCCATCACACTGTCACTCCCACAGGTGTCTTACTACCCCATACCTTCTCTCTTCCCAGCCTCGTCACGTGGTATATTCTTACTCATCTTCTGATCACTTGCCTGATCAAATGTTTCTATATTATATTGCCAATTATAGATGATTTCTTGTTATGACTTTGCATGTCACACTATTCTGAGTAATTTTCATTTATACTATTTTACTAGTATTATTTGTGTAATTATTAGCTTAGTGTCATTATCTCCCACCAGATTTTAAGGAATATAAACCAAGAAAATTTATTTCTTCCTTGTTCTATTCCCAGTATTTGGCACTGGGCTAACTTATAATAGGCAAAGAAAATTATTGTTGAATAAATTAGTAGGACACTAAACATTAGCATGTGTTAATATTCAAATATTATAATTCTCTAGCATGGTACATTTTGGAGAAATAATAGAGGAGCTATGGGAATTTAAAGTTGAAATAAATTTTAAAGTCTCCTAGGTCATTCTTTTATTACCAGCTAAGTCTCAGAGAGAATTACAGGCTTGTTAGATGTCATGCCATTAGTTAAAGTCAAAACAAGGACAAAAAGTAAGGTTTTCCACCTCCCAGTCTAGCGTCTGTGCTATTGGTAATTTGGATCTTACTACCATCACTATGTACATTTCTTTAACCCTTTTCACAATAATGTGGGTATTACATTTGCATCCATAGGTCTTTTTTTTTTCAATTGAAGTATAGTCAGTTTACAATGCTGTGTCAATTTCTGGTGTACAGCACAATGCTTCATTCATATGTATACATACATAGATTCTTTTTCATTATAGGTTATTACAAGAGATTGAATACAGTTCCTTGTGCTATATACAGTATAAACTTGTTGTTTATCTATTTTATATATAGTAGTTTGTAGTTAATCACTTATTTTTGTTGGAAACTACACTTTGATTTCAGAAATACCACTAAATGCTCATTTTTCTACATCTCTGACCATTCTGCTTTCTTTATTTGTTCCTGAAATGTAGCTATTATTCAAGGTTCTGTTTTTGTTCGCCCACAACTTTCATGTTCTACAACAATTCACCCAATTCCATACACTGCAAATCCTTCCACTACTTTATATGATAGTTGATCCAGCATTTAAATCCCAAGGTGATCTCCTTTCCTTGTCTTTCTAAACCAAATAACCAAAGATACTTATGGTAGTAGCAGCTGGAAGTAGTTGGAAATCTCATAATGTCTTAAAGAAAATAAGAGTCATCACCCATTCTTCAAAACAGTCTTTGCCAATTTGAGACTTAATGTACAGTGTGGTCCTTCTTCTGCTTGCCAAAGCCTGAAAAGTCAGAAGCATCACATTCTCTGTCACCCCCACTCTCAGCCTCACCACAGTCAACTTGTCTACTTCTGTGGACTCTCACTTCAGTGTTTCCAGGCTGTGCCTCCTCATCTCTATCCCCACAGTCACTGCCTTACTTCTGTGGCTCTGCTTCTCTCAACTACCTCATTGCATCAAATTTAACTGCGAGTTAAATTTTCTTTCCAAGCCACACTTCACGGTATGTCTGGGTTCCTTTTTAAGCCAAATGTTTATTACATTTTCCTGAATCAAATGCTTTTTAGCAGCAAGTATTTCCCTGCCTTTAACATAAAATGCAAGCATGTTATTAGTCTACTCCTTACGATTCTTCCTCACAAGTCACAAAACCAAACGCAGATTAGTTTGAGCAAAAAAAAAAAAAAATTATTGTCTCATGGAATCTAAGGAAGGAGTCAGTAATCAAACTACTAGAAAGGCAAAGAAGCTGGACGTAGCCAAGCAAGGGGACTCAGACACCACTGAGATACTCTCTCCTTTGTTCACAAAATTTCGTAAACAATTAACATGATTCTCTCTCACTTTGCGCTCGCTCTTTTGAAACGAGGGAATACTAGCTATAAACAGGACCTCGGGTTTATATGAAACAACAGCTTTTCTTCAAATTGAGGTTATGATAATAATGTTTCATTTTCTAAAACACATTTTTCTGTATAAATAAAAACAGAAAGGAAGACAATCAGAGTCAAAGCAAAGGAATAAAAGAGAAAAGAATACCTACACAATTACTGAACTTCAAGCACAAATCCAAAGTCCTTAGGTGAGAACTTAAGCAAGTGAACCAGTGTAATATATATATATATATAAGGATATATATATATATTACTGTCCTACTTCAGACATATTACAAAGTTTGAACTTTATTTTCTCTTTAATAGTTGAATTGACTTGCAGGAAAAGCTGCAAACATCTTTCAGGGAAAGAAAATGAATTGTGGTTTCAGAAAATATTTACAATACAAGATCGTTCCTGCAGTGCTGTTCAATAAAAGACTACTGTGCTGCTGTTGTTCAAGATGTGAAGCCAGATCTTTCCCACCATTGTTTTGTCAGCAGTCACGCAGTCGACAATGGCATCCAAAAGAAAGTAGTATTTCTTAATACTCTTAATTTCCATATGAAGCCACAGAACTTAGCACAGTATGCGTTTGAATCTAATTTGCTTCCTTTCTTATTTGTACATAAAATATATGGTTTCTAAATTGGTTTAATGGAAGCAATTATCAGAACAATATTCATTGGAAGTGCTGTGTGTTAGGAAAAATCCATAAAAATAGAAAATACATTTTCTGGATAGACTTGTATAACAATTTTAGCTCAAGAAATGAGCAGATCAGCACTATGTGACTGAACAGCGTTCTTTTTATTCTGTCTTGAGTTCTGTGTGTACCATTAGAATCTAAGCCTATTGAGAACTGCTGGGACTTTGTTTTGTTTAATACTAAATTCCCATTGCCACAAACAAGTAAGCATTTGCCTATCATTTCACCTGTACGCACTTCTAATTCTATTGTCCTTTTCTTTTAAACCATACTAACACCCCTGTTTAGAGAGTTATAACTCTATAACATTTGTAGTTAGTACCTACTATGTGGAAACCTTACACAGAAGCTGGTAAATGTTTAAGCTATACCAGGGACTCTTCCATACATCAAGTAACAATTTGGAAAAATAGAAGAATTTGTTATTGAGCTAGGAATTTAAAAGGCATGAAGAGCCAACGAGTGGATCGTGCGTATTTGAATGGCGTGCTTCACACAGCCTCTATGTCTAAACAGTTTGTGTTTCCAGCAGTTTCTGAGTGCCTAGAATACAGAGGACAACAGCTGATTCTTGATTTTCGGTTCTGTCCATTTCAGTAATACTAGTTGTTCCCAAATGCGTAAAATATCTTCCCTATGCTTTTCTCATGCCAAATTTATGCCCCTTTTTGTTCCCTTTTTAACTTGACTCTCATACCCATAGCTTTACAGAGTAAAGCAATTATGCTAAATTTTTGTTCTAGAAAGGTAAGAATAGAGATACTTATACTAATTATCAAGAGAAAATCTTAAATATAAAGAGGGTGTTGTTGAGAAATAAAAGTCCTTCCTGAAACAGTTAGGGATTGTCTGAAATATGAAAAAAACAAAAAAACAAGAAGTGAGGATTGACAAAGTAAAACATCAATAGAAAGTGGGTAGAGGGATTCATATATGCAGAGCCACTTGTTGATCACACATTTGTGCAATTGGAGGAATATATTTCCAACCAATAGGTCTCAAAATTATAGCCATCACTGCATTTTATGTGAGGTCTCATAAAAACTCAAACTTCAAGTTACTGCTCAAAAGCCCACGTTGAATAAACCTAGAGGGAAAAAGGAAATATGTTCTCTAACATATCATGCTTGGCAAAATGTGGAAAGCCTCAAAAGTTCAAGAGAAATTACAAATATTTCAGGGTAAAAGTTGATTAGAACTGTGAGAACCTAGAGGTAGTTTTGAAAAGTATTGTAAAATTTGAAAATACTTGTTAAAATAATCAGGTATAAAAAGGTAGTGATAAAAATGTAATCCAAAATTGCCCCTGGATTTCTCCATTGGCTAAAAAGTCTATAATAAAGAATGAAACTACTTTAACTCATTTCAAAACTACAATTTTTTAGTAGGAAAATTTGAAAGCAGGAAGCAGAAACTCTCCCTGGCTTTTTGTAAATTGTCTAACAATGTGTTTGAATGTTCCCTGCAAATGATCATGCTTGGAAACATTACCTATTTGTTGGCAAAGAGCAGACTTTAAAAGTTGTAGGCAGAAGTCACCCTGCAAGTAAATACTAAATAATTCATTTCTGTGTATAATTCACAGAGAGGCTAATGATATGAGGATAAATAAACAAAAATAATTTTTATTAAATAAAAACTATCATTTTTCTTCTCCCATATTTATATTCCCACATTCTCTATTAAGCAATATTTAGATAGATAATCCCCAAAGTCATGCTCTACCACAGTTTAACAGCAAAGTGTGTTTCATGCCATTGCTTTTATTTTTGTGCATCCATCTGTATAGACATTTTTTTAAAAGTACTCAATTCTTCCTGCTTCATTTCTTTTAATTAGATTTTACATTTTTCTAATTTGTCACCAATGAAAACTATTCCAAAATCATTCCTGATTTTCTGACTGGAAGTAATTATCCATGTATATCAATCTCTTTAAAATGTTTGTGGTTTGTATACCAGCTAATTTTTTTTCTTTTTCCCATTCACTGGTAAAAATTTGCCTTAGATCTAGTAATCTTTTTAGTAAATGTTTCTTGAATGAATATTAAAGTATCACATGATTTTGATCAAATCCTAAAAATATACACTGCAAATGTCAAAATGCATTAATTAAAGACCCTAATTGATTATTTATCATTATGAAAATTTGTAAGTAACCTTATTACGTAATTGTCACCTTCAGTCACTTTTCATTTACACTTAGAGTTCATGTCAAGGATGACATTCCAGAATTCAGGACTAATTATTAGGAAAGTCATTATAATTAACAGAGTATTTCCCATGAAATGTTTTGACTATTGGCAGTATTTTGTATGTAATCAAATCAAATTATGATACTTAACATTTATTCAAAATCACTTCTTAAGAGCAAGTTATCTTGTGCAATTTTTCTTTGCTTTCTTGGTCTCTTAATTACTACAAAATGGCTAAAATTGTGAAGTATATTCTGTTTATACTTTATTATAGTTATATATCCAACAATCTTTTATTTTGGACAATGTGTTATATTGACCCAAATGTTCTTTTATTGATTAAATTGTTATATAAATATGTTTAGTGACATATAAAATATAATTCTATCTTCTAAATGGTAACTGTAATTTTAATAATCTTTAAAAACAAAACTCTGCCTTTCCCCAGTTATAAGTTTCTAGATATGTTTATTGTCAATGTGAATACAGAAAAAATTCTTGATTAGTATTTTATCTTTTTACATGTATATTATATTTGAAAGTATTCTATAATAGGATTTATAACATTAATAATGTAGTTTATCAAATCTATTGAAATGTAATATTTTATATAATGTAAATATTAATTCATGATGCCCTCTAAATGAGTAGATTTTGTTTCAGTTTCCACTACTTAAACAAATGGTTAGCAGAACTACATTTAAAATAATACTAATTTTTATGTAACAAATAAATTAATGTAAAGGAATATAAAAAGCACACAACAGACAGAATCACAAAAATAAAGTTGAAATGATGAAATATATTCAGACTCACTTCCAATAAAAAGATATAACTGAGAGCAGAATTTTTTAAATTTGCTTTTAAAAGTGGTATCATATGTTTCAGAAACTAACTTCGCTAATTCTATAGTCTCTTAACTAAACACGTATCTAGAAAATATAAGTGATTGTCTTTTCTTAATCTCATATAGCTTTTTTACATTTTTACTGTTAAATATAATGTCTAAACATCAATTTTGCAATTTTTTGTACATGCTTTTTATCAGATTAAAGATGTATTCATTGATTTCTAGTTTGCTAATCTTTGTTTTCACTGCTGAATACATACTGCATTTTGGACATACTTGTTATGCATATATGGAGAGAATGATTTATTATTTTTTAAATTGTATTGATGTTAGAAATTCATTAAATTGATTGATACAAAGATTTTTAAAATTTCATTCCTTTAATGCTTATAGTATTTTTATATTTTTAATTTTTAATTTTGTGTAATACTGCATTTGAGTGATAATTTTGTGCCTAAGCAGGCTGTAGTTTTTCATTCCACAAGATTTGATGCTTAAGATATTTTTATCATTCAGTTCAAATTATTTGTTAATTTTCATTGTATTTTTTCTTTAACCTATATGTTATTTAGAAGTATATTTCAAATTTTTAGAAATATAGGGATCACCAACTTATCTGTTTTTGACTTGTTTTCTAGTTTATCCAAAGAATGTCAATCTTAGAAATTTGTTGAGACATGTTTATGGTAGAATATATGAAGAATTTTTTTGAAAAGCATACAATGTGCTTGAAAAGATTGAGTTTTCGTAGCTGGTGAGAGTTCCCTATATTAAATCAAACTGTTAAAATCATGTTTCCCAAATCTGCTCTCATGTGATTTTTTTTTTTTTGCCTGTTGTCATTGTTACTGAGGAATATGTGTATAATTTTGTATTTATCAATTATTTTGTAGTAGACATCTCAATGTTTTTATTTTTGAAGGCCATATTAGTAAAAAGATGCATAATAATTTAGAATTTTAATTTTTTTCTTGGTTAAACTTTTTATGATGAAATATCCCTCTTTGTCTCCAATGCTGTTTTTTACCCTGATGTTTACTTTGATATTTATATAGTGCTACCATATTTCTTTTATTAATGTTTTCAAGTTATATCTTTTCTAAATTTTCTTTTTCATCTGTTTGGTATTCTGTAACTTTAGATGAATTTCTTGCATGCAGAAGATGGTTGAAATATGGTTTGTCTATTTAATTTATAATTAAGTGTCTATATTACTGTTTTAATTGGATGGCAGTACAGATATAGTTAATGTAATTAATAATGTATTATTTTAACATCTACCTGTGCTTTGTTGGTTTGCTTGTGCTGTGTTATTTTTCCCTCTCACTTTTCCCTTCCTTTTCATTAGCTATGTATTCCCTGTTCTATCATGTTTTTACTGTGTTAGTTTGGAATTTAAATAGTTTTATGATTTTTTAAAAATGTTGCTCTAGACTGGATTACAGCATGCATCGTTGACTTCTGAATAGCTGATATTAATGGCACATTTACATTTCCCCAGATGTAAAAGGACATTAGAATACTTTTACTCCATTACTGTTTTTGACATGTATACCCTTGTATTTCTCATTTAAAACTTTTTCTATGTATTTCAAATTCTGCAACACAATATTTTTATTTTTTATAGAGTCAATGACTTGTTAAAGATTAATCCGTGGGATTTACCTTTTTACTGTTCTTCCTTTTATCTTGAATTTTTCTTGATCAAAAATTACATTCAGGCTCAAGGCATTAAACAGGGACTGGATTTGCTTCCTGTCTAAAAGAAATGAAAGCTGGACAAAAGTTATTGTTATTTATCTCTTACAGTGCCTAATTTATAAATTACCCTTCATCATATGATGAAGGGTAATTTATATATATACATATATATATGAAAAAACATGGCATGTATAGGATTCGATACTATCCAAGATTTCAGGCATCCATTGGGGGTCTTGGAACATATCCCCTGTGGGAGCCCATGATTGGGTTAACAAATTTTAACAGATCCCAGCCACTTATCTCCTTAAAGAAGATGTGCTTAGTAACTGCCTTGAAGTTTTAGCAAAGATCCAGGGCGCCCCCCCCCCCCCCCGGCTATAAACGCTGGGCGTGCCTGCTGTTAGTCTTCTATCCCCAAAACAGCCTTGGGCTGGAATGGTAAAAAGCTGCAGACTCAGGTGAGAAGGCTGGTTAGCCAATGACAGGTAAGATCCCCTGAGGGGGGCAACCTAAGACAGGCACAGCCACCTGAGTCCAAGAAAAATGTTGTTAAGCCTCTGATTCTCAAACATTCTGCCCTGATAAGCTAAAAGGCTCAACACGATTATGATTCACCAAAAAGGGTCTTCTGACCTTAAGCCAAATACCAACAATAAACAAAGCCTTTGTACTCATTGTGATCCCACCCTGTCCTTCCCTAAATTCCTGCATTCCTCCTTTGATTATACACAATAAACATGAGAGCATTTGAGAGGTTCATGGAGTTGGCTCCCGACTCCCTCTCACTCTCTTGACTTTTCCCCAGAGTCTTGAGTAATTCATTCCATCTCGGTGGGACTTCTGCTGGCCAGAATCCTCAACTGGTGATGAATCCACAATACCCCACAGAGAAAAGGAGACTACTGTAGTCTTTTAAGTCTGTGATTTCCAAATCTTTCTGACCATTAAATACTATTTGGATTTCTGTTAACTTGAATTCTTATCCTTACTCCTGACCCATTAAATCAGTCAGAAGTATGATGTGGGAGACCAGGAATTTTCAATTTAATAAGATTCCAATTTAACTCTGTTGATCTCCCAGTTTCAATACTAGGGCCTAAGCTATCAAAGTATGATTCATTTTGAAAGAATCAACCCATTATATTTCAAAAAGGAGGAAGTCAAGTTTCTAGCTATAGCTCCTTGATTACTGGAGGAATAGAGCAATTGATTGGACAATTTTTCAGATAAAGCATCTTGAAATAACATTTTAACACTGTCACATAAGTAGTACTAAAACCTAATAAAATTTATGAATTAGTTTGGTATATATCATGTCAAGTAGAATGCATTATTTAAATTGGAAACTGAGTAATTCTATCCTTCAAGTTTAATTGATAGGTATTATTTTTAATACTGATAGAGAAAGAGGAATAATCCATAAAAATGATATTATAGGTTTTATTGATATCAATAATTTTTATTTTATATAGCATTTTATGCCATTCATCTACAGTAAGAAAATCTTCCTAATGCAATATGCTGTATTACTAGTCTGAAATATATTAGTTCCCTAGCTTATCAACCATCTAAAAGAACTAGAGAGAAATATGTATTCATATTTGTATTAGAACCATAAAAATTATTTTATAAAGGCAATTTAACATGTTTTAATTTGTTTGAGAGTGCCTTGTGAAGTATTACTTTAACAAATCTACTCAAGAAATTAGATGCCTGCCCTTGAGGCCAAAGCTTTAAGGTAAGGAAACAGTTTTCTTTTACAGAAACACTGGTTGCTTTTCCATTGGTTGCCTCTCTGCTGGGTTCAGAGAAGATTATTTCAAGAAATATGCCAGTCAGATTCTAAAGGAGGGGAATCTTCAAAAGATCTGAGACGTCAACTTGGACATTTAGAATCAGAACTTCTGTTTCTAAGTACACTTACTGGCATCAATATAAGAAATTACTCTAAGAAGACAGAGGACATAATGAGCACTGAGATGACAGCAAAGGGCATAAAGAAAGTTCTGCAGAGACACAGATTACCAGGAAATTGCCACATGATTACATTTCGACTTGAATTTCAGATTCTGGAAATCCAGAATAAGGAGAGTGTGTCTTCTGTGATTACTGACCTCAGCATAATAATGGAGCCCACCGAATATTCAGAATTCAGTGAATTTGTGTCTAGCAAACAACCAACCAACTAACCCATTTAAAATACGGGCAGAAGAACTGAACAGACATATTTCCAAAAGAGGAAATGCAGATGGCCAACAGGAATATGAAAAGCTGCTCAACATCACGAATACCAGAGAAATGCAAATCAAAATCACAAAGAGATATCATCTCACACCTGTCAGAATGGCCATCATCAAAAAAAAAAAAACCCACAAATAACAAATGTTGGCAAGGTAGTGGAGAAAAGGGAACCCTTGTACACTGTTGGTGGGGATGTAAATTGGTGCAGTCACTATGGAAAACTATAAAGAAGTTTCTCAAAAACCCAGAAATAGAACCACCACATGGCCCAGCAACTCCACTCCTGGGCATATATCTGAGAAAAACAAAAACATTAACTCAAAAAGATACATATACCCCGCTAGTAACAGCAACATTATTTGTAATTGCCAAGATATGGAAGCATCCTAAGTGCGCATCAATAGATGAATGGGTAAAGAAGATGTAACATATATATGCAATGGAATACAACTCACCCATTAAAAAGAAGGATATTTTGCCATTAGTGGCCCTTCATTCAGTTTTTTTTTTTACACTTCAAAAACCAGAATTTTATAACTGGTATTAACATTTTCATTGCATCAAAAACAACAAAATACCTAGAAATAAACTTAACCAAGGAGGTTACCTAAACTCTAGAAACTATAAAACATTGACGAAGTAAATTGAAGGTGATACGAAGAAATGGAAAGATATCTTGTGCTCTTGGATTGGAAGAATCAACATTATCAAAATGACCATACTACCCAAAGCAATCTACAGATCCAATGCAACCCTGTCAAAATACTCACAACATTTTTCACAGAACTAGAAAAATAATTCCAAAATTTATATGGAACCATAAAAGACCCCGAATTTACAAAGCAAAAAAAAAAACAAGATTTTTTTTCAACTCTTATTATATCAATTCTGATATCCTCGAAGCCTTTGTCTCAAAATTTTCTACTGTTAGTATGTTAGTATTTTCACAATCTTGGGTACTAATGTTTTATTTGTATTGTGGACTCATTTGGATTATGAAAAAGTCCATTTTAATACCAAAAATTTTGGTCCAAATTTAAATAGGTTTTATTAAACAGTAACAATTTATTTATAGGGTAAGCTCAAATTAAAATCTTCAATATAGCAAATAGTAAAAAGCAAAGTGTTTTGTGCAAAGTTTTGCCAAAACTGCAATTTCTAATATTAAATGATTAAGAAAGAAAGTGGATGGTAAGTAGATTTGTAGCAGTGATCACTTTGTAGTGTATACAGATGCCAAATTACAATGCTGTACACCAGAAACTTATATAATAAACAAAAACCAAAAACACAACAAAGTTATCTACTGAAATAATTAATTAATTAATCAAAAATATAATTGAGGGGGAAATAAAATATAGAAAGTGGATACTTGGCATTTCTGGGATTGGTAGTGTTACATAATTTTATGATTGAAATGATTCCCAAAGATGCTGGTCTGAAACTAATCTATCTTCCTACCTGTCTGTCTGTCTGTCTGTCTGTCTGTCTATCTACCTAATTTATCATTTATCTATATATTTAGTCAGTAAATATGTATTGAGTATTCTTTGCAGTGTTCTAGGAATCATGGCATTTCAATACACTACTGAAGTATAAATTGGTTTAAACTTGCTGAAAGTTGTATCAAAAGTTTTGAATATCTTCGATTCAGGAATATAGCACTCGGGAACCTAGTCTTACAAAATGATGTATGTATACAAAATTTTAAGTAGAAGGATGTTCACTGAGGCATTGTTGAGAAAAAAAAGATAAAGCATAACATTAAATATTAGGAACTATCCTTAGGTTGCCTTATCAACAGTCATATAGGTCACACAAAATCTTTGCTAATTGAATCGAAACATGTTTTTCTTCGTGTACTCACACTGTGGTAGAAGATGTGCTCTCCTCCTTCTAGGAGTAAGGTCTTTAATTATTCACCTCAACTTGGCTCACATTCCAACGAATACCTATTGGCCCTTTGGGGGTTTTCCTCTTCTCAGATCCTTCGTTTGTCCTGTTAATTTCCTTTACTTCTTCCTGCTCAGAGGTTGATACCAGGCATGTTTTGTGGCTTTTCATGGTTTGGCCGTACTTCTTTGTGTTTTGAAGAGATGCACTGTAGTCAGGTTTGTTGTAAATATTGTCTATGAATGTGCTATCTGTTCTTATGTACAGATTTAGAAAGATTCAAAATTAGGCTCCTGACACTGCCACCATGTTCCCAAAAGTCCTATACTCATCATTTTAAACATGAGAAGATTTGATTTCTTCTTGTTAAAGATAGAAAAACCAGTGATAACAGCCCTAAAATAAATCTATAACTAAAAGAATAGAAAATAAAGAGCTTATCACAAATGTCTGCACTTTAGTAATACAGAATATGAATTTGCTAATTGAGCATCACCATGATTAACCTGTAGGCATTTACTGGAACTGTTTTTTATTTATTTTTTCCCATTATATCTGAATACTGTGGCAGAGACCGTTTTCTTTTGACGTTAACTGCTCCCTGGAATGTGTGTACCTTAGAATCAATAAAAATTGCATGACCTTTTGTGTGAAAGGATGCAAAATTTTTTCATAAAAACTGAGCAAATTCTGGGGACAGACATAAAATAGCTACCTATAGTGAATACATGGATTTGGGTTAACAGCACAAATTTGCATTTATGACTTTGAGCCATGTATTTCACTCATAGAGGATTTTAAAAAATTAAATCAGTAATTGTAATGCTAATAAATTGTAGGTTACTATTTAACTTTCTTTGTTTTACTCCTACACTCGCTCTCTCTGACTGATGATATAGCATTTCCAGCAAAGAATTGGCAATGATAAGACTGAATTAATTTTCCAGTACTCTAATATGTCAATTATTAGCTTCAGAAATCACAAAGAATAGTAGAATCAGTTGTTAAATTATTAATAGAAAGAAGATATTAGAACTATAGAATCAGTAATAACAGGTTTCGGTTGAAAACATATTAGAGTCAAGATCCTGTAATTTTTAAGAAGAGTTTTTGTTAGTGCCAGATAGTGACAACTGTACTGCCTTTCTGTTAGCTGGTTTAGTATCCCATGACTAGGATTAGTATCTTTCACTGCCTAACAAATTGAAAGCTTGGTAGTCTTAAATTGTAAACCCCTTACTGTAGCTTGGAACAAAGGATTACATTAGTCCTGAAGCACTTTATATAGAAAGAGGTCTTACACATGCTCACTGCCTGTATTTATAACTCGAAGGATGAGAATCTCAGCTTGCTGTATCCCCATCTTTCACATGCTCCCTTTGTACTCTTTGTGGGCACATGGAAAATATTACTTATTTGAGATCACTAAGTTGCTTCTTTACTTCTCCAAAGACAAGATAGGGAAGGGAAAGAGAATTTCCAAAGCCTGGACCTAAAAGTCAAGCCTTGGAAACCAATATCCACTGGCTTAGTTTTGGTAAGAAGACTACATCAGCTGTTATTCTCCTATAGAATATCCAGCTCCCCCCAAATTTTACTAAGGCTCCACGTGTATTTCCGTATTTATAGAGGCTGCCGATTATGCTGCTTATTCAATTCTTTTCCTTTCTGCTTCTTTCTTCAACCACTTATGATTTTGTTCAATTTGTTAAAATAGAAACAACAATACCTCCCACTGCATAACTCACACAACTTTAAGTACATGACACTATGTACAGATTGACAAGCCTTATTTTGCTGTACAAATGAAAAATAATATGACAATACCTTACTTCCATAAAGTCTTGAATTGATTCATCTGTATCTTTTCCTTAATCCTGTGACGTATTCACTAGATTGAAAACTATTAGTACAGTTGGAAAATACACCACTTTCAGGGGAAAGTATTGAACAAACCTCATACATAATTAATCGTGCGTGCCACTGTGAACATCGTCATGTTGAGATGGAGGTCACAATTAATGAATGGCTTAAACGACAGGACAAATAATGGATATTAGCTCTTCAAAATTTAATGGTAATTCACATGCTAATTTATTAGCAGCATTGTTTATGATGATTATCATTCACAGAAGAATACCTCAGTTTTTAGTTACTTGATTTTTCTATTCAGAATCTTTAAGAAGTATCTTTGAATACATCTACACAAAACGATCAGGGTTTACTTGTTTATATCTGTTTGTATCTTTAATGCTTTATTTTGGATATTAAAATGAATATTCAACATACAAAGCCATTCCAGGAATAATAAATTGTCCCTACTATTTTTAGCAGTTAGGAAAGTTCATTTGAAAGTTAATGCTGGCGACTGTCATAGGTGAAATGCTAATGAATTAGCCTCAGGAAGGGACATGACTTTCTTGGCTGTTTTACCTGAAGGCTTTGTAAATGTGTGTTATGTTCCAATGCTTATGAATATCATTAGAAATTCCAACATTAGAATTCCTTGCCTAAATCAATTCGTGGCCATGTATAAATCACTATTTTTAAAATCCTTAAATTTGAGCTGCTTTCCCTCCATATGTTTTTATATTATTAGCTATTTTATTGGCTATAAAAGTAAATAGATTAACTAGTACTCATTTTCAAGTGGAGTAGCAAAGGATGACAAATTTGTATGAAATCTTTTTTATAATTTTGAGCTTATGTGAATAATCTAACTCAAATATGTTGGCATCTAGTGTAGCTTAATGTATATATCCATATGTCAAATTGTTTATGAGATACTAGTTTCAAATATATACTGTATCTCAACATTTAGAAGAAAATTATCATCAATATAAATATTTAACTGTTTTACTTATAAGGACAATTTGGGAAGGAAGCATTTGAAAGCCTCACTTCAGTCCTCCACTAAATTCTGGTGATATACTGAACTTTTTTCCTTCCTAATGTATTCATAAAAGTAATTGGCTCCTGAACAAACCACTCAGATGTTTTCTGACCTGCTATAACTTTCAGGAATTAGAGTGACACAAGGAGAAAAGAAATTTCAACCATCATTAATCAGTGGATTGCTTTCTTTTAAAAGTCAAAGTAAAAGGCATGCATTTAAATTTAGCAATGCTTTTAGGTGCATAAAAGTCATGATGATCCACCATTCTTCCCTTAATTACATTTTCTCACGTAAAAGTATGTAGAGAATAATCTGATTACATAAGGTTTCTAAATTTTGTAAGCATTTACAATTTAAAAAATAACAATTCAAAGATGTCAAAGACAATTTCATCCACATTATAAAGGTGAATAGATCAGAAAATGTAGTCTAAAAGCCTAAGCAAATTGCACATTTTCAACCCTAGAAATATCATGAGTACCAACCACTTGTTTCATATTTCATGGAAACATTTACAACTGACGTTCTATCATTATACGTTCTATCATTAGACGTTCTATCATTTTTTTTTCCCACGAACTGTGGTAATCTTTTAAAAAAGAAAGGTAATTTTGACATTTATTTTACTCATTAATTTATAACTTTTTAATGTTATAATTCCCCTTATTACATGATCTCACACTCTGATTATGTGTTCCACCCATAATGTCAAATGTTTATTGCTGCTTGAGGGCAAACAAAACTTTTAAATAAAGGATGTCTCCATAGGCACAAGCTTATTAATTATAGCACACTAGTGAAATAAGACCAGACTTTAGATTTGCAGGTAATTTATTTTGGATCCTGGTGGGATACATACTGACTGTGTGATGTTGAGGATGTCATTGAACTTTTACTTGAACTTCAGTTTCCTCATGTAGAAATTTGGGGAAAAAATGTATCCAGCAAGTAGGAGTGCAGACAAAACTTACACAGTATTTAGAATACAATGTGTTTGTTTTAATAACTTTTTTATTTTAAAATAGTTGTAGACTCATGGAGCAGTGAGTTTCCCTACACTTACACCTAGTTTCTCCTACTATTATCATCTTAACATTAGTAAACACATTTTTTAAGTTAATGAAGCCATATTGACATATTATTATTAACTGAAATACACACTTAATTTACATTTCCTCTGTCTTTGCCTGATGTTTCTTTTCTGTTCCAGGTGCTCATCTTGGACACCCCATTACGTTTAGTCATCATGTCTCCCTAGGCTTCCCTAGACTGTGACAGTCTCTCAGATTTTCCTTGTTTTTCATGACCTCAACTGTTTTGAAGGGTCTTGCTCAGATATTTTGTACAATGAGCCACACTAGGCCACAATTTCCTCATGATTAGGCTGGGATTAAGATTCTGGGGGGAAAGATCACGGTGAGAAAGATCACAGAGGTAAAGTGCCATCCTTGCCATATCATGTCAGATCATTTCATATCACGGATGAGAATGAGGCAGTGTCTATCAAGTTTCTTTATCATAAAGTTATTCTTTCGACCCTCACCCTTTCCATACTGTACCCATTGGAAAGAAGTCACTATACACAATCCATACAAGGCGGAGAGTTATATTCCACCTTTTTGAAAGGACAATATATACATTTTATTTGGAATTCTGCTCTGGTCCATGTGGTACTGGATTATAGTTAGAGACAGTATGAACTAATGTGTAGCATGGGTTTTGACTAGTCTCTCCATTTATTTATTTGTTTTGGTCATTTATTTATATCAGTATGGACTCCTGGATAGTTATCTTTATCATTTTGGTTATAATCCAATACTACGTTATGTATTTTGTTGCTCAGACTGTTCCCTCTTGGCTATTGAGAGTGTCCCTTGGACTTTCCTTCCTAGTTCTGTTTTCCTTTGTGAAAAGAGCTGCGTCAGGAATGACTGAGATATGACCTGAGGACCTCTGAGATTGCCGCCCGTGCTGGACTTCTGCTGAACACTCTAAAATAAAACCACTGAATCGTTGCTAAGTTGCCAAAAGGAAGGAATAATGTTGAGAGCTGGACTTTTTCTGGACTAGGGAAAACAAACCTTTCCCCAGTAACAGATGAGATGCTTTCCATAACCCAATGGTATGTGTGGAACAATTTTACCTTCTCATCCAAATTTTTGGTAACAACTTTTGTGAACCTGCATTAACTTCCCACCTTTTCTCATAAAAGCCCCTGTCCAGTTTCCTCCAGTGGGACACTATTCTGAGTTCCTCCAGAATCTGAGATCTATCCCCAAATTGTAATTCTAAGATCACAAATAAACTGCCACTTTGCCTCTTTATTACTTGTGGTCCTTTTGGTTGACATTTTTATTTTATTGTTTTTAGAACTTCCTTGCTTTCTGGTACTACAAGATTGTCCAGGCGTATCTTGTGTATTCCTAGCACCGGCCCTAGTGTCAGCCATTCCCATTTTTCTTAAAGGGGACCTGGTTCCTTTTATTGAAGAGTAGTATTAGAAGTCAAGACCTGGGTGATGGCTGTGCTTGTTGCTATTGCAGTGTCCTTGCTTCTAAGACCTCTCAACTGAGAGACCAGTGAGATATGTGTGCACAGTAACCTGCGTGTATGCACACAGCTCTAAGTATTTGCACATGTCTCCATCTGGATCTATATTAAGCTACCTATGAGTTTATGCTGGTGTCTCCAACTGTAATCTGGTACCAAATGGATCATGCTAGACTTCCTCCTTTGCTTCTCTGTAATCACCACACCAACAATGAGAAATTTGTCTCCTAGCATCTGCCATTTATTTACTTGTTTAATTTCAGTATACATGAACATGGGGTTCAAATTGTTAACCCGTACCACCATGGTCAAGAACTTTGCCAACAAGAGGACAGTGCTTGCACACAGTGCCTTTTGCCTTTAGTCTTACAGTCTCCACTTATTTCTAAAATTACTCAGGTCAGCAGTTTCTTAACTCCATTTAGTGAGGTTAGTGCATTTGTGATACAATTAGATTGTCATAGTCTACATTCCATTTTGGTATTCCCTGACATCTTAAATTATATTTTAAATTGCATACATTAAGGTTCTTTATGCTGTGATGTTCTCTGGGTTTTGACATATGCAGAGTGTAATGTACCCACAATTTTATTATCATTCAGAATAGTTCACTGCCCTTAAAAATCCTTTGTTGGTCATCTATTCAATCCTCCCTCATCCTAAACCCCTTATAACCAGTGATCTATTTATTATTATTATACTTTCATCTTCTCAAGAAGGTCATAAATACACCCATATAATGTGTAGTATTTTCAGATCATTTTTTTTTACTTAGTAATTTTGTGGCTTTCATTTATACCTTTATAGCTTTGCCCTTTCATTTATACCTTTATAGCTTTGCCCTAGGCATAATTGCTGAGAAACTCATGTTTAGTTTTCTCTTTTGTTTGTTTTAGATTTTTTTCTTTCTTCTTTCTCTTTTCTGTTCGTCCATGTATTTTTCCTTTCTGATGCACCACCCTGGATCATTAATGTAGTCCTCCTCTATATCTATTGCATAGAAAAATAACTGTGTGAAAGCTAATAGCAATTTTATTATTACATGTTTAAAAATTATTGGCATAACTTTTATGCTTATTTTATTTCATTTTTTATTGAAGTATAGTTGATTTACAATGTTGTATTAGTTTCTGGTGTACAGCAAAGTGATTCAGTTATACATATATACACATTTTCTTTTTCATATTCTTTTCCATTACAAGACATTGAATATAGTTCCCTGTGCTCTACAGTAGGACCTTGTGTGTCTATTTTATATATAATAATTTGTATCTGCTAATCCCAAACTCATAATTCATTCTTCCCCACCCTCTTTCCCCTTTGATAACCATAAGTTTGTTTTCTATGTTTGTGAGTCTGTTTCTGTTTCAAAAATACATTCATTTGTGTCATATTTTAGATTTCACATATAAGTGTGATATTTGTCTTTCTCTTTTCAAGTTACTTCACTTAGTATGATAATCTCTAGGTCCAGCCATGTTACTGTGAATGGCATTATTTCATTCCTTTTTATGGTTAAGCAGTATTCCATTGTATATATATTATATCTTCTTTATCAATTCATCTGTCAGTGAACGTTTAGGTTGTTTCTCTTGTCTTCACTATTGTAAATAGTGCTGTTATGAACATTGCAATGCATGAATATTTTCAAATTAGAAGTTTCTCCAAATATATGCCCAGGAGTGGGATTGATGGATCATGTGGCAAGTCTATTTTTAGTTTTTTAAGGAACCTTCTGATATTTCATTGTTAGTATAAAGAAATGCAATATATTTCTGTATACTAATCTTGTATCCTGCCATCTTGCTGAATTCGTTTATCATTCATACTTATTTTATTTTACAACATTCTTTACTAATCTTTATTTTACCCTTTCATTTTTGTTTTTTCCTCCTATTTCAAGCTATTCATTTTCTTTTGTAGTTAGTATTTATCTTCTTTGTTTTCTTTCTCTCAAGTTCTTTCTTACACCGTTTCTGCTCCTTTTAGAATTATGTTTTACCTGAACTATTTAGCTTCTAATTTTCCTACTTAGATTTCTCCATCACTGAGTTTACCTGCTCACCTTCTGAAACCAAGTAGGACCCTCTGGGACCCTCCTGAGGGACAGACACCGTGTCCTCTGCCTCTTTTTGCAGAAAAGATTTAGCCTCCTAGGCCTTCCCCAAGTTCCAAAGAACAAGTTTAACCAGAGAAGTGAGAAAATACAGAAACAAAGGAAAGCAGCCAAGAAAGAAAAAAATTACAATAATTTAGCCATAAAACAAAGTCAAGGACCTTTTAGTTCCTCCTCAAGGGCTATAGAGAATATCCTGAGCCATATCCTTGAGTATGTTTTGCAGATACTAAAACACCTACCAGGTGGAGGAACTTAACCTCATGCATCAACACATGGACCGCAGACCAGTTGAAACCAGAAGGTTGATGATCGATATTCCTGAAACACCACTGTGTTACCTCACCATCAAACTAAAAATTGTACACAAGCTGATCACAAACCCTGTGACTCCCTCCCTCACACAGTCTTTGAAAACATATCCCTAAAAGCCATTAGGGAGCTCAGCTCTTCTGAGTCTCCTTGCTTGATGCCCTGCAATAAGCACTCTAAAATTTTCTTCACCCAACCCAGTGCCAATAGATTGGCTTTGCTGTGCACTGGGCAAGCAGACTTAAGTTGGGTTCAGTAATACTGCCTTCCCAAACAAATAATCTGATCTCAAGTCCCCAGTTCCCTCTTTAAAAACAGATATTTTTCATCCTCAATATTCACTGGAATGAATTAAAAGAAAAATGCATGTGTGAATTGTTCAACATTATGCTAGCATGCAGTAAGTACTCAGTAAATGTCCTTTGTTACGATCTGTCTTTTCTCAGGTCTGCAAAGGGAAGTATGGAGAGATAAACTCAAATATCCATACTTAATCAGTGGAGTAAGAGAAGAGCTGGACCTTGAATCTCAGTCTTCCATACTCAGTACCATTTTCAAATACCACTCTTCTAAGGTTGAAGTCTTTCTCCTGACAAGAGGTATGAAAGAGAAATGACAGACCTAATTTTGGCTCTCAGCTTGGAACTGTAGTCAGAAGAGTTGGCTATTTTTTCTATGCCTTATACTAAGTCAAATATAAGAAACACAGCTAGAATCTTCAGTGTTTAAATGGTTCATAAAATTTAAAAAGGATTAACAGAAGTGAAATAAAAAACAGAAAGTGGAATGATTCTCTCTAATGTTGGCTCCGAATACACTGCCCTAAAAAAAAAAAATTAGCAAAGGTATGAGAGAATTTGCATGTATTTCACTGTACCCAGTTCTAAACAAATTCTGCACAACCTTATTCATCATGATATAAATTTATGTACAAATTCTAGATTTAGAGTATTTTTCTATGCAATATTACAGCTTAAATTTTTATAATACTCTGACAAAATTAATATAAATACTGAACTTAAATATAATATAAAATAATTTAATGAGAAATACAGAAAAATACTTCCAATGCTATGGGTAAATGGATTAATGGAGTCTTGACTAAATTTGACAGTGAACCATATCCTTAAATAGGTGTTAGCTGGGATTAATTAGTTAATTAATTAATTTTTTCTTTCCAATTTTATTGAGATATAACTGACATACAGCACTGTAGAAGTTTAAGGTGTGCAGCATAATGATTTGACTCATATACATCATGAAATGATTATCACAATAAGTTTAGTGAACATCCATCATCTGATATAGATGTAAAATAAAAGAAAAAGAGGAAGAAATCTTTTTCCCTTGTAATGAGAACTCTTAGGATTCACTCTTAACCACTTTCATTTTTAACATGAAAAGTGCTAATTATATTTATCACGTTGTACACAATATTCCTAGCACTTATCTTACAACTGGAAGTGAATACCTTTTGAACACCTTTACCCAATCACCCCTCTTTAGCAATTTTAATGAATGCATTGTTAAATTTTATTAAATTGATATAGAGTATTAATATAAACTGGATATTTTTATTTTATTTTTAACCCCAAATGCTATGAGAAGGAGAGAGACAACTTGGTGTACTCATTGAAACCAGTCTTTTTATGTCTAAAGGATGTGCAATGACTAAAGGACGTGGTAAGAAGGTAAGAATGTATTGCTGCATATTAAAAGATCCCTCCCAGAATTTTGCTAAATAATTTAACATGTTTCTTGAAATTATTTTTTTATTGGTAAGAGAGATGACTTACATATTTTTCCTTAATGAAAATTTATTCTAGAACAAAAGAGACAATTTGAATGACTATTTTCTTATTTTAGAATATTTTTCTGAATGCCAAACAAGAATACACATACCATCCTAGGTATAATCTAGGCAAAACTGATAAAAATATTATTTATCAAGTACTTAACTATATTCTAAGCATCCTGGTATGTACTTTGGACTCTGTCTCATTTAATTCTCAGGCATATATTCACATAAGTAAACCCATGACGGGAATGTTATCAACCATATTTTACATGTGAAACAAAGGTTAGTAAGATAAAAGGATTTTTTTCCTGTGAAGAGGTTATAAATCTAAATTCCCATCCAATTCTACCTGATTAAAACCCACTTTGTGAAACATTTCCTATATTGATACTGACAAAAACATGTTAACAAAATATTAATTTAAAAAAATCTGCTTATTCATTTGGTTCTAAATGAATTTTTGTAACTGGAGTGTGAGGTTGATGAAGGTCATCCGTATGTTGTTATTGCTCTGATTTTGATACTCAGACCATAGAGAGTACACTCTATAAATAGTTATGATAGAAACATGTTGAGTCCCAAGAGATAGTTACCATTATCAATTCTTACAATATGTATGGAAACTTCATCTTTAAACTTTCTAATGTGATCTGAAAATGGAAATGTGGTTTGTGAACCTGGTGAATTGTATCTCTGTAAAATATTTCTTTGCTGCCTTTGGTTCTTATGACAGAGGAAGTTCCTGGGAAGTTGCATTAAAATCTATCACCGATCTCAAAGAACTACTATGAATGAATCAAGTGCAAAAAACTACTAAGTGATAGTCTCATTTCCATAGAAATGGTCTCATTATGACTAAAGACTGAAAATGTATGAGGACAGCATTGTTTAGAGTAAGTCTTGAGCACTTTCCTTCCCACTAGCTCATATGAATATCTTCTCTCATGTTTAAAATTAAATGATTTGAATTCATCATGCACACTAGGAGAAATTCTTAGATTTTCACTCTGAACCATTAGTTCTATTATTTGTGTAAGTTTATTGAGGCCTATAATGACAATAAACTGAGTTGAGTAAAATACTTCTTGCATATTTTTAAATAAAATATGCTTCTTTTCCAAGTTGTAAGCAATGTGTATGTTTTCTTCCTACTTTTGATTGAAAAAATACCCATTAAATCATTTCTAAAAGATGATGACGTGTACCAAATAGACTGTTAGGAAAATAAAAACATGCCCTTTTTTCTGTCTTTTGGCTGTATCCTCAAGCCTAATAATTTCTGTTAACTCCGACACTGACAATTGCAGGAACACATACACATACTATGTTAGTTAGGTCATCTGCAGGTGTACACTTATACTTATGTGGTAATCACTAATAACACCTCTTGCAAGCATCTCTTCATGCTTTTGTAAAGAAACCATGTTTCACAGCTTTGCCTGATGATATATGAGAATCACTCATTTATGGTGCCTTCACTTAAACTATAGAAAACTTAGTAATTTGTTACTTCTAAGTTTTCCCGTGACTACTAATGTCCTCAATGACAGACGTAAATATTTTGAAAGTTCTCACAATAAATAAATAGAAAATACAGAATATCTGCACAAAGACTTTTGTCATTTTAAAAGAAAAAAATCACAAAAAAGATATAATCACAGTAGAGGGAATCTTAGTAAAAATAATTGCATATATTTATACAACTTCCATTAACTCGATCCCTACTGTTTTCCATGTACTGTCCTAAATATTTCATGTATAGCAAATCAGACTTCACAATAACATTCAGAGAGAGTAGTCAATAAATTTCCCCAAAGTGTCACACCAAGCAAATGGTAGATCTAGGATTTGAAACAAGAGCTTGACTTCAGGGTCTAGTGTCTAAGCGTCTTTCTTAACTGGAGGGTGGTCTATGCCAGTATCATTTACTCTAATACAAATGACAAATTGAATAAAACAAAACATCCATCCCAAGGTAGCAAACCATTGACAACGTGTGACTTGATGCAAGTTGTTTGGTTATTTTGCAAGACCAAAAAAGGGTTTTAGAAGGTAATACAAGTAGGTATTGCTATTTGCTATAATACAATTACAGCATAAACCTTTTTTCTTACTGAAGATGGCTTCATTCATTTATGTTAAATGCAAGAAGTTAAGTTTCTTTAGACAAGGAAATTAAATAGGCAAAATTCTGTCTGATAAAGTGCATACAAAGTAATCATGAAAAAGTTTCTCAGAGTTCAGTTTATATCATTCTTACTCTTATTTTACACACAATTCTAATATGTTTATCAGATTTCATAACTTACATCAATTTAGGAATAATGAGAGAGAAGATACAAGGGGCCTTTATACTCAGAATGGTCATAATTATCTTTGTGACTAGCAACATACATGTTTGTAATACATGTATAATATGCATATATATATTTTCATTAACTTCAAAAAAATTCAGGTGGGTTGCTATCCAAAAAGACATGGCAGTGATCAAAGTGCAATTATGACAGAGAAAATTTTAACTTTTTGAAGTGAAAATTAGTTTTAAGTTATTTTCAAGCAGCTGTGTTAAGAGCAAGAATAATTTTTACCTTTAATGCCTGAAAAAAAAAAAAAAGATTTACTTACTTCTCAGAAAAAAAAAATTAACATTTGAAATGTTTAGTCCATCTTATTCTCTCTGACAAAAAAAAACTTCTCTCTTGTTGATTTTTTGTGTGGAAACATTGGGCTATAGTCATGCCCAAAGTTAAAAAAAAAAAAAAGGAGGTGGGGAGTCTACTTTCCATCAAATCTGTCTTAACTATCCAAAGCTATATGGGTCCTATATTTTTTAATTGCTTAACATACTGAACTATACATATTAAAAACTCAATAAGTGTGCCTATATTTTATGAAAATTATTTTGTCATTGTTATTGATGTCATTAATAATGGTAGGCTGTGGAGGAGCTCCAAAAAAAGAGATTTGGGTAAATTGTCCTATGGATTTATACAAAATGCCACCCTTCAAATAATAAATTTGATTTATTAAAGAATTTGTTGATAAACTTAATATTTAAGCATTCCTTTAGTAGAAACTTCAACCAAGTCATCTATAGACCTACTACCAGTTCTTAAATTTAAAACTTCACAAACAATTAGTTCTGCTACTGGTGTATATTGAAAAGAGAAGAGAGATCAAGTAGGTATACACACCTTGTAAATTTAGCAAGAAAATGCATGTGTCAAGATGAATCACAGAATACTTACCAGGGACTGAAACAAAACACCCTGGAAAAGGGTATTTCTTTCTTATGAGACAAGCAGGTTGCAAAAGTCCTTCTGCGACTGCTGAAAATACGATTAGTGATCATCTCTTGTTTCTTCCAAAGTGTGTTTCCCTGACAGCAGGAGAGGTGATAGGACGAAGGCTCTGGTTATGAATCACTGTGGGTTCCTCTGGCCAGAGAGCCCTGCCAGCTGTTTGGTCTTATAATCTGTTAACGTTTCTCATGTGTCTGAAACTTCCTGGGATCATGCAGCTGTGCTGATGATATGTTATCTTCTAGGATGTGACCAAATGCTACTGTGTAAAGAAGTCAAATAGCAATCTTAAGACAAAGTTTGTATTTAGCTCCACAAATATGTAAGGAAACGATCTATAAATTACTTTTAAGCATTTAACATTCACTCTATTTAACAAGTAGTAGGGTTTGAAGCTAATGTGGTCTCTAAATTATTCACAAGTCTCCTACATGAAACATTCTGGGAACAATTACTAACCTTGGAAGCTGGAATGAAAAAAGAAAAAAACATTAGTTTCCTGAACTTAGAGTTAACTCCTCTGGGGCCATTGCCACGTCTATACACTGTGGATGAGCATAGATGCTACATCAAAGAATTGCTGTCAAGATTAAATAACTAAGTCCTATAGAGCACTGAACGGTGTCTGGCACGTAGTGAGCTCTGTAGAAGTATTTAGCTATTCATGTATTTCTCACCTTATAAAAAGAGTAATGAAGTTTATAGTAAAACATAAAATTATTTAATAAGTATAATTTGGCTCAAAATATACAAAATTTGAGAATAGTTTGTTAGTGGTAAATTTAGCCACAGAATGTTTTCTTTTATTAAATTTATTTCCTTAAGAAATAAATCATTGAGCAATTAGTCATCAGATTTTAATTTTTAAATTTTAGTTTATGACGATGATGGGGTTACAAGACAATAGTGGCCTCGATTCCAGAATCACCATTTGTAAGAGAGGAGAGCCACCCATTACTACACAGTACAGAATATGCATTTGCATATGTGAGAATTAAACATCCAACCTTTGTCGCTATTTTTGTTGTTGTTGTTAGACCCTAAGGAATTATTTTAATTAATATATCCTGCCCTGGCTTCTGATGTAGGTGAGAGGGGCCAGTGAAAATATAATTTATCGTGGAATAACAGTAGCTTTGATTTATCAATTTTCAGAATTCCCATATCCCCCAGTCTCCTGACCCCCACACACAGTCACTACCAATGACAAATCAAGACTTAATCTTAATTGATGAAACCGTAGCACTCAACCCTGGTCTTCTACGGACAAAAAGTGCATATGAGACATATTTTTTAGTCATCTAATGTGACAGATGTTATCAAGATTTAATTTTTTTCTAAAATGTCTCATCTTGCCCACTCTTTTGTGAGTCTCTTGGAAGGAAACAAAACACAGCTCAAGTCCTTAGGCTGAACTTGTTTTTTGTAGTTTAAAGATTCTTGTTCACTCACATTTAAATAAAACATCGTTTTGCAATAATGAGTCAGTGAGCAACCTACTTTAATTAACTACTTGAGAGAAGTAATAAACTACAATTTAGTCTACTCACTTTCACAGGATGAAATGAAATCACTGAGTGATTTTCTCTCTTATTCAAAGGAAAAAATCCCACGGATTACAAAGAAGTGGTGTGTTTATTTTCTTTTTTTGAAATCATTATAAATGATATTAATTTTTTAAAACTTCTATATCCGTGTACTAGTATATATATATATATATATATTTTTTTTTTTTTTAAATAAAATGCTGCAGATATTGCCTTGCAGATCATTAGGAATCTATTAAACAGAAGCTGAAGGTGATGAAATTGTAGTGAGGTAACAGCTTCCACTTTACAAAAGAGCAAAATAGACATGAGACTGGGCCATTTTATCATGGACATGATACAGGTGCTTGCCTTGAATATGTACTTAAAATATGCTTAGTTTTTCTAAATTCTGGTCATCCACTGTCACAGACAAGAGAATGGGGAAATAAGAGTATTCTGAGTATTTGTTCTCTTGTGTTTCCAATTGCTTTCTTTGATAAAAAAATAAAGATTAAAATAGAAACAAGAGTTTGTAAACAAAGAGAGGATCGTATGAGGTAATCACCCATGCTATCTTAAAACATTTTAATTTTCTACTGATATTAAGTGTCAGTTGAGTTATCCGTGGAAAAAATTCAAAAACCCTCATAGTGTTTTAACTTACCTTTTCTTGGCTTCTACATTTAGTTAAAAAATATGAACAGCTCTTGTATTAATTTAAAATCTACCCAGCCCATCCATTCTCATTTTTAATAAGAAAGACTTTCTTCTCTCTTCTGTCATCCCATTACTGAAGAAAATTGTATTAGTTTTTTTTTTTTTAACTCCAATTTAGCAGCATTACATCATAGAGATCACAGGATTTCTAAAGAAATATCCCTTTATCCAACTGTGTCGCTCTGTTGATGACTTTCATGCTTGACAATGTTTGAGTGCATATTCCCATAAGGGTCACAAGATCAATTTATGACCCATATCACTATTAAGAGAAATATTCATGATTAAGGGCAGCAGTTAATTATGAACTGTAGAAAATGTTTTCTTTGCTGAAGAGTTGTCCGCATAGGTCGTTCCACACAGTTGGTGCATGTCAGCCTGTTGTACTGATTCTCCATGGGAATATTTTCTAAAATTTCATAGGTGTTAATGAAAAAAAAAATCCATTTCATAATTATATAATTTCTAGACCCATCTTTTTGACTACTCAAACAGCATTTACTAATGTATATCATAGTACAGAATTTTGTTGCATTAACCATCCTTTTAGTTTGGTATATGTAAAATATTACTTATTATTGCCCTTTCCTACAAAATGTTAACTATGCTTATGAAGTAAACAATATTACATTAACATAACATATTTATTCCATGTGCATTTCCCAAATACCCACTGATCTGGGGATAACAAATTAGGTACTAACTAGCTATTCTGAGAAAAGTAAAGTTTGATTCTTTCCCTCAATGAGTATATAAATTCAGAAATTGTTAAGACAATGTGTATTATTCTGAGTCAAATCTTTTTATGAAATAGTCTTTGTGGGAATACAAGTTTCAGGGTCAATTAAAAGTAAAAGGCAGAGATATTCAGAGACATTGGAAAACTGACTTTTCCTTTTATCCTTTTTCTTGGATAATGATGTGCTTTGCTGATGTTAAATTTGGCCTAAGAACAAGAAAGGTCTAATATCAAACATTTCCTTATATCAATGCCTGTTTGTTAATGTATGTCTTTCTTGAGTGAAAATGTAAGCTGGAGAACTAAAAGCAATAGTAAGGAAGAATTTTGTTTTTATCAGCTTCCCAACACCTTACCTGTGGTTAAAGTATCTTTAGCATCAGCAAATTCCATAGGAAATTCAGACACCTGGGAAAATGTCACATAAAGATACACTACATTTGGTCCTGCTCTATGAGGTCTTCTTTTAAGATTGCTTTTCAAATCTTTATTTAAAAAATGGGAGCCTTATAGTAGATATGTGTGTGTTTTCTCTTTCTCTAAAACCGTATCTCCAAGAAGTTGTGTTAAAAACACTGATTATACACAAGTAGATGAAAATAGGTAAATCACACAGAATACATTATTTATCATATCCATAAATGGATTGTTCTCAGGCTTAAATAAAATGAAACATGTCCATGTGCAATATTATTAACTGGCACTTCTATGGGAATAAAACTCTCAAATTCCAGTGGTTAACAACAACAAATATTTATTTCATGACACACTGTATGTGAGTGGTTGTGGATCAGCTAATATGGATTTGCTTCCTGAGTTTTCTCATTCCAAGACCCAGGATAAGAAACATGCCCTATTTAAGATATGATTTTCACTAAACAGAGGGAAAGAGGGCAAAAGCCAAGCATGTAGTAGCTTCAAGTATCTGCTAAAACATGGCTTACATCAGGTTTACTTATATCCTGTTGGCCAAACCAAAAAGCTAAGCCCAAGGGGAATGAGGAGTGGAAGTATATACTCCCACGTGAGCACCACTGAAAATCCCAGGGCCATAGGCAAGAATGCAAGAATGTATGATGCCCTTACAAGGAAGGGGAGAGCAGAATGAGGGCAACACTACAGTCTAACACGGGTGGGGTTCAGAGACTGAGTACAGAGTCATCTTAGAGCTCAGTTTTGTTTCAGCAAGGAAGATGGGTGAGGTTGTGGGGGAGTAATGAAATGTCAGATATTTCGTTCTAGCAGAGGGAAATCAAGAAGCAACAGTTAGAAGTAGAAAAATAGGGATTTTATCATAAGAAAATTGAGCAGGAACGATATTATTGAACCTGTTCAAGTTTATACTGTGATTATGATTAGTACACTGGGGACCCAATAAAGCACTTCAATATCCAGTTTATTGTGAAGTCTGAGCTGTTCTAAAACTATTCTTTTATTAGAACTCTCATTCCTCTACCAACTTCCAAAAACACTTTTAATTTACCCAAATTTTGATAGTTTTTAATAAAATATGAAATATGCAGCTTTGCCAGATACAGTACTGAGGATGACAAGAGGCAGGATTTCATTTATGGGATCTCAAGTTTTCATATGGAGACACTGAATTAGAAATGTGTTCCTTATCTTTCTTCTCACCTCTGCACTGGCTGAAGGCTAGCTTATCTGATTGTTTGATCTTGTAGAAGGAAATGATCAGGAAAGGATGAAGCCCTCTGGTCTCTCTTTTATTTTTTAGTTCAACCTATAGATAAAGAGGACTCATTCTAGACTACTCCCTGCTATGAAATTAAAAGCTTGTACCTGACAGGAATTTTGTGCTTTTTAGGTTGCCCCTGAGACTTAGAGGATGAGTCTTTCTAAATCAGGGAATTTTAGGAAACCCTTTGTCTGCACATCCTCCAATCAGCTAATCATGACTTACAGTATTTTTATCTCCAGCTGACAATTTCTTTTCCTATAGATAACTTTACAACTAACAAAACTGCAACCTTCAGGAAAAGCAGATTTTCTGAGCCGCATTTTATTGAGAGAGGTGCATTTTATTTTGTTTTTGTAAGTAAGTAACATGTTCTAGTATGTTGTAGTCTGTTCCGGGAATTTAAAATGAAGCAATGAAAAAACTGGAAAAATCATTGATCTTATGAAATTATTTTTCTTTGAAAGAAGATTGATATAAGCAAATAAGAGATAAATAAGAGGATTTCAATTAATGAAAATTTTTATTTAAAAAAACACTAAATATGAGAGACAGAAAGAGAGAGACTTAGGAGTTTTTCTTTAGATGGGAAAGTCAGGAAGTGTGTTCTTGAGTGGTTGACATTTGGATTGGGAACCAAGCAGATGGCCCAGGCAGAGATTTCAGTTACCTATTGGAAATGCCCTGAAATCTGACTAAATTACATAGTATGTTCACTGAGAAGTAGCTATAGGCCACCAGACATATTTTTCATTAAGGGAATTTGTGAATAAAGCATTTGGCTATATTAATTTCTGATTTTGAACATCCAATATGACAGTACAAGTCTAATGCATCAGCCAGATTTAAGCCACCTGCTAATTTCATAGATAAATGGGCAGAAACCTAAAAATTTTTAAAAATAAAAAATAAAGGTCTGCAAAGAATGAATTTAGTTAGTGTTTCTTCTTTACTGATGTTCTGAGTATCCAGTCACTGCCACCACAGGCCATGATTTTCCAATCTGAAAATAGAAAGCTGAACTATATGGCCTAGACGATGCTTTCTAGGCTAATGTGGCTTGATTTCTCTTTAAGTAAAATATGATCTAGATTTCTCCTTTGCCCTCTAGCAAACATGTTAGTTTTTCTACCTATTTTATCTCTCTCTCTCTCTCTCTCTCTATATATATATGTATGTATGTATATACTTAACGAAAAATCTAATCATATAATATCACTTTCTTTCCCTCCCTCATATTTTCAGAAAAAATAAAATAAAAACAGACAAAGTATTGTAAGCACAGATTTGGAAGACATCCTGAGTTTGCATGCTCTCTCTCTCGGTCACTGAATAACTGTCTTGGTAAAGTTACAAAACCTCTGTATCACAATTTTCATAATGATGAAATGAAGACTATAATTTTTTTCAAAGGATTGTTGGGAATGTTAAATGAGATGAGACCACAGCACAGGTTGTACAGTAAGCCCTCAATAAATTATAACTTTTATCCAATTTCTATGATTATTCTTATGATTTCACATAAAATTAAATATTCATCCATTGTGAAACCTGAGTTAGGCAACAGAGATGAGTTTTGACTAGTTTCTGCATTTAATATTTGTACAAAACTCTGTTCTTTATAGTAACTGTAATATAAGAAAAATCCTAATTATGATTAATAAAGTATGCTGAAATTTCACAACATTTGCATGCCACACTAAGTAGAATCCAATCACACCTTTTACACTTCCGTTTACCACTTGTTTCCCATGCCCTTACTTGTCTGACTATGAGAATCTCCTGTAGTGGTTGTTAGACAAACAGATCTCCAGGCTTCAGAGTCAGAATATGCAGAAGTTTCTTTGAATTTGTGTTTTTAAATGAGCTCAAAGTGATTACTATGTGTTAGCAAATTTGAGATACATTGCACTATGATATAAACATATTCACGGTGTATAAATATAGGTATACAATTCCTCTACAGAAAGAAAGAACTTATTTAACCAAAGCGCTGTGGTACCTGGCTAAAATGTGTAAAGAGAACAAGGGAAACAATAAGAGGGTTGATTCTGAGGGTGATACACTAGGGAGAAACAGAATATAGGCTCAGCACAATTGACGTGGCAAGGGGGCTCTCTCCCGTGATTTGGTGGGTATGGTACCTTGAAGCTTGGTTGCAGACATGTCAGACTCACTTGGATAGAGTTTTGAAAAAGAAGTCTAGAGGACGTGGATATATTAGAATAGATTATTTTGTAATCTGACTGGTCCCAAGAAATGACCCAAGGATACTTCTCTAAAACATTAGGTATGGAGGGTATGTACAGCTGAGTAATTAATGGCATCATTGAGGATCTCAGTGGTAGCTATATTTTTTCGGTCAGGGTTGAGGTTGTGTCTTGTTGCCATGAAACATGGCTCTTTAAATTTAATAATGGTGATAGGAATTTTTAAGAGCAAGGCCAGTAGGCATGATTTAAACTTGCAAGAGAAGATGACATATTTATTATAATAGCCAGTAAGGCCAGTGTGGCAACCAGGGAACATTGACCAGCAGACATCTGTAGCAATGGCTAAGAGACCACGATGTTCCAAAGACAGGGTGTGTTCATAGCAAATAAGGTTATTCCTTGCTTTATATGACTAAAATCTGTCAAATTCTACTGAACATAGGATATCAACCACCAAAATGGCAAATTTCTCACCTCATTTTCCAGATCTGAGCCATTTTTCAGACCGAGAGGCCATCAAAAGAAGAGAAACTCCTTTAAACTTGAATAAGGACTATGAAATGTTCCTGCATTTCTCACCATTTCTCAAATGGGCCCATGGCAATTTGCTAGAATAACTGTAGACAGGGAAGAAACAGATATTCAGATCCTTTCACAGCTATTGGTTACAGGGTCTGAGATAATAAGATATTAAACTGATTCCTGTTTTTTAAAAAACTCACTAGTGGTCCAGTAGATCAAAGGACACCCCTATGGTTATTTTCTTGGCCCTGAGGCATAACCAGAATGGGACATGTAGAACACTCACATTAGTTTTCTGGTCCATAGAATAAAAGCCACCTTGATAGAAAGGTCAAATGCAAGCTCTGGAAAGTATTCACAATTCCTCTCCCCATCCACCATTAGCCAACACAAATCATAAGTAATACTGCATCCTGGTTGGGATTGCAGAAATAATCGTTACCCTACCAGGGACTAAGGTCCTCATCATACTCGGTTTTGTTCACCAAGATGACCACTGGAAAATCTAGATGTTTAATAGAGAGTGACAGTTGACTCCTGAAAATGTAATCAAATGATAAAATTCTAATCATAGTTGCTGTGCTGATGTAATTTCTGCACTGGAACAAACTGTCACAGCCTTTGAACTTGGTATGTGACTGCTGATCTTGTGAACACATTTTGCCAGTCCCCATTGGGAAAGATGAAAAATAGTTTGCATTCATGTGAGAAAGAGAGTAATTCTTATTCTCTAGGTTATCCCAGAACTATGTTAATTCTGCTCTCTATTACAATTTAGTCTATAGGGACCTTGATTGTCTTGACATTCTGCAAACATCTGCAAACATCACTGTATTGATGACATTGTGCTTGTTGGTTCTAATATGCAGAAAAGGTCAGGTACTTTGGATGTCCTTGTAAGAGAAATGAATTGAAAAAAAGTACTATAAACCTGAGAAGGATTCAAGGGTCTGTAAATTGATGCAATTTTTAGAAGTTCAGTGATCTTTGTTGTGCCAGAATCTTCCCTCTAAGGTAAAGGCAAACACTGTTTGATGAACCTCTTTGGATTTTGGAGATACTATATACCACACTTTGAAATACAACATATATAAATCTTAGAAATTCCATTTTTAAGCATATATATTATGGCCTAAAAGGCTTGCAGGGTTGTTTTTTTTTAATTTTTACTGAAGTGTAGTTGATTTACAATGTTAGTTTCAAGTGCAGAGCAAAGCAATTCAGTTATACATATACATATTATATATATATATTTTTCTTTTCAGATTCTTTTCCATTATATGTTATTATAAGAAATTGAATATAGTTCCCTGTGCTTTACAGTAGGCCTTTGTTGATTATCTATTTTATATATATTAATATTTTTCTGTTAATTCCCAACCTCTAATTTATCTTTCCCATCCCTTTCCCCTTTGGTAACCATAGTTTAGTTTCTATGCCCATGAGCTTGTTTTTGGTTTATAAATAGAATTTATATCATTTTTTTTAGATTCCACATATAAGTAATATCATATGATATTTGTCTTTTTCTGTCTGACTTACTTTACCTAATATGATAATCTCAGGTTCATCCATGTTGCTTCAGATGGCATTATTCTATTCTTTTTTATGGCTGAGTAATATTCCATTATACATTTATATACCATATCTTCTTTATCCAGTCATTTGTTGGTGAACATTTAGGTTGTTTCCATGTCTTGGCTATTATAAATAGTGCTGCTCTATATACAATAGCCAAGACATGGAAGCAACCTAAATGTCCATCAACAGATGACTGGATAAAAAAAGTTGTGGTATATTTATACAATGGAATACTACTCAGCAATAAAAATAATTAAATAATGCCATTTGCAGCAACATGGTGGACCTGGAGATTGTCATTCTAAGGGAAGTAAGCCAGAAAGACAAAGAAAAATACCATATGATATCACTCACATGTGGAAAATGAAAAAAAAAAAAAGAAAAGAAAAAGAGGACACTAATGAACCTTTACAAAACAGAAACAGACTCCCAGATGTAGCAAACAATTTTATGGTTACCAGGGGAAAGGGGGTGGGAAGGGATAAATTTGGGAGTTTGAAATTTGCAAAGGTTAACCACTATATATAAAAATAGATAAAAAACAAATTTCTTCTGTATAGCACCAGGAACTATATTGAACATCTTGTAATAAACTTTAATGAAAAAGAGTTTGAAAATTAATATATGTATATATATGCATGACTGAGACATTATGCTGTATACCAGAAATGGGCACATTGAACTGACTATACTTCAATAAATAAAAAAAAGAAAAAAAGAAAAAACAGTACTGCTATGAACATTCAGGTGCATGTGTCTTTTTAAATTACAGTTTTCTCCAGATATATACCCAGGAGTGGGACTGATGGATCATATGCTAAGTCTTATTTTCAGTTTTGTGAGGAACCTCCATACTATTCTCCATAGTGGCTGCACCAGTTTACATTCCCACCAACAGTGTAGGAGGGTTCCTTTTTCTCCACACCCTCTCCAGCTTTTATTATATTTGTAGACTTTTGAATGATGGCCATTTTGACTGGTGTGAGGTGACACCTTATTGTAGTTTTGATTTGCATTTCTCTAATAATTAACAATATTGAGCATCTTTTCATGTGCCTATAGGCCATCTGGATGTCTTCTTTGGAGAAATATCTATTTAGGTCTTCTATCCATTTTTTGATTGGGTTGTTTGTTTTTCTACAAAGTTACAGTAATCCAAATAGTATGGTACTGGCACAAAAATAGACTCATAGATCAATGGAACAGGTCAAGAAAAAAAGTCAAGAAAAAACCCCACACACTTATGGTAAATTAATCTAGGACAAAGGAGGCAAGAATATACAACGGAGAAAAGACAGTCTCTTCAATAGGTGGGGCTGGGAAAACTGGACAGCTGAATGTAAAAGAATGAAATTAGAACATTCTCTAGCACCATATACAAAAATAAAGTCAAAATGGATTAAAGACCTAAATGTAAGACCAGATACTATAAAACTCTTAGAGGAAAACATAGACAGAACACTCCTTGACATACATGTCAGCAATATTTTGTTAAACCAGCTCCTTGAGTAGTGGAAATAAAAGCAAAAATAAACAAATAGGACCTAATTAAACTTGAAAGCTTTTAAACAGCAATGGAAACCATAAACAAAACGAAAAGACAACTTACAGAATGGAAGAAAACATTTGCAAATGACACGCCCGAAAAGACTTGCAGTTTTGAGTGGTGCTCTTGTAAGAGAGGACTCTGTAGCTGGTTGGGATTCTCCCACAAGCTGCTGCGCCCCTCAGGCCATGCTGATCCCAGGATTCTAGATATAGATGTTTGTGGAGTTCATGAAAAATTCCTTAAGCAGCAGGGGACTCCTTAGAACTAGAGAAGTCTCTCCTGGGATACTAGGCCCAAGCAGAGAGCATAGCTAACCATGAAACATCAAGTAACCACAAAATAGGAACTAACTGTCAAGCTGGATTTTTCAAAATCGGTCAAGTCAAAAGTTTGTAAATATGATGGAAAAGGCTTATTTAGGATTTGGCCTGAGCATGTCTGGAGGGCATAAGTAAATTTTACAAACAGGTGGTTCTGATACTATGCCATTTACTTTTATGGCACTAACACCTTTTATTTAGTCCAAACCTATGACCTTATGGAGAATTTTCCTATGGCATGCTGTTAGAAGAAGGAAAAAAATCAAACCCAGTTCATGGTTTCCTTAATGGGGTGCTAAGTTTGAAAGAGATCATTGCTTTGTATCAGTCCGGTTGAAAGATGGACCAAAATAACAGTGGTAAATGGGCAAAGCGTTGAGTAATATATGTGGTTATCTCCTTGATATGGAGAAAATTGTGTTCTGCTTGGGAATTAGCTGTTAGCTTGAATGTGTGTCAAAGGTCTAAGGAAATACGATTAGATAATTGGAAAGAGGGAGATCTTGAGGAAAGGCCGGTTGTACTAGTTTCTAATGTTGCTCTGTCAAAGTCGCTTAAAACAACACAAATGTATCCTTTTATACTTGTGAAGGGCAGATGTTTGAAATGGATATCAGTGGTCTAAAATCAAGGTATTAGTGGGGCTACCTTCCCTTCTAGAGACTTTAGGGGAAAATTGTTTTTCTTGCCCCTTCCAGGTACTAAGGCTGCCTTCATTCCTTGGCTTGTTGCCCCCTTCCTTCTCCAAAACTAGCAATGGCCATTCCAGTCTCTCTCACATGGCTTCACAATGACACTCCCTCTTCTGCCTTTTTCTTCCATTTATATATGGACCTTGTGATTACATTGAGCCCATCTAGATAATACAGAATAATCTCAAGGTCATCTAAACAGCAACTTAATTTTTAAATTAATTAATTATTTTTTTCCTAACACCTTTATTGTGGTATGTTTCCATTGCAACTTTAATTCTTTTCTGATGAATAACCTAATGTTTCACAGGATCTAGGAATCAAAACTTGGACATCTTTGGGGAAGCCTTTGTTCTGCGGACCATCCGTGTGGCCACTCTTGTGTTACTGGGCACAAAGTATTTAGATGGTGGATCATATCAATGTTCATCAGAAAGCGTCCACTACAGAGGGATAGTTGTGTGCTGGATGACCTTTCCCTTGCATGTCAACCTACTTGCATCATCAGGCAGCTAATGCTTACATATGTGCCCAGAAATTCCTCAGAAATTTCAGGCCATTTGCCTAGAGCAGTAGTCTTTGTTGTCTTTTTTCATTCCTCATTCCAACTTTCCTCACTCCTTTATAATAATTTTTAAAAGTGTATATCATTAATTATTCTATCATTTTCCTAAAATATAGTGATTGGCACGCTATTCCGGGGAGTCAAAGAGTTATTGGTTTCAATCTTGACTACAACAATAATTATTTCTGTGCTCTATGATAATTTGCTTAAATTTTCTAGTCATTAGCTTATCTGTAAGATGAGATCAATACCTAGCTAGAGAAATATTTGGAAGTTTAAAGAAGTAAATGTATGGAAAACAGAAAAGTGCCAGACATACAAAATTTGTCAATAAATGGGAGCTATGGTTACTAGCAGTACTAGTAGTAGCTAATTTTTTTTATCATAGAGGACCCTTAAAGGACATAAACCAGCATAATCCAGAGGGATCACCTTTGCCTACTTTTTATACTTTCTAAAAATCACATGTATAAAACACATTTTATTATGCTAATCATAAACAACTCTTTAAAAACCCTACATAATCAAAAATTTCTACCTTAATATTTGCTTAGTGATTCTCACAGTGTTCATGGTTATTGAGTTACAGGCTGCCATGAAAAACGCACTGACAGTATATAATTACAGTATGAATAATTATGATGGCCCTGGGCAAACTCACATAGAGTACTGGGGTCAGGATTGTAATGATCTAGGCCAAGCCTGAGGTCATTAGGACAATAATAAATAGATTTGGTTGAAAATAACACAAAAAGTTTGAGGTAGTCTACAAAACGTGACCACGGGGGAATGTTGCAAGGGTACAGTTTTTAACAACACAAATGACATGTGACTGTAGAGACAGTGACCTGCCCTAATCATTGTGTCTCATGACATTTAACCCAGGCATAAGACCTTTATTGTACTTAATGATGCAATTACTAGGTGTAATACTGAGTGCTTTGAATATCAAGCATGAAATGCTATTTAAATGACTTGAGAGAATATAATTGTGTGAATGGGTTTTGCTAATAAGCTTTGCTCCTCAACTCTGCCCTTGTAGGGCAAATCTGCCAAATCTGATGCGGCCAATTCAAGAATTAAGGTTTGGGGTGAAAGCCAACATTCAAGAATCAGCAGAGTTAAACAAAAGGAATCAAAGGAGAAAAATAAAGCTGAGTGACTTAATCACTGAATTCCACACACAACATGTTGCTGGTTTAAGACCGCTTTAAAAGGTCCAGGACTGCGCCTTGACATAGAAATACAGTGAATCTTAAAAAGAATATGTTTGATCTCACACTAATAATCACTCTGCCTCAAGTGAATTGTACATTACATGTCTTCATACAGGTGTATGTGTGTGTTAGTAAAGACATTGAGCTGCACTCATTATGAACCTGTGCCTCACGATTTTATTTTCAAGACAGTTCTTATGAGATAGAGATATTAGAGTTTTGCCTCAGCAGTATCCTTGACTGGGGATAGCACAGGTAGGAAACCATCCATACAAACCTGGAGAGGCCCCAAATATACTAAGTATAATCAGCACCTTTCTAATTGCACCAAGAGGTTGTCTACCTTGATTTCCAAAATTAGTTGGCTTGAGGAAGAGCCATCCTGTTAGGATTCTGTATGGCCAGGCCAAAACAATCTGTGTATTACGCCCTCATAAAAGAGAATTAAGAATCAAAATTATTTTTTTTATTCACACATGTTAAGTGGTGTAGAGTTTATAAACCGGCAAATCTACAAATCTGCTAACACAGCCTTATTGTCACAGGTCTTTTTTCCACTTCCCTTGCTCCTCCTTTCTCTTTGTTTTAACAGAATGTCTATACTATAAAAATTGTTTTAGATTGAATGAACCCTGATTATTAGAAATGAATTGCATGACATTATATTTGTTTGTGTATATACATGTGTGTGTATATGTATACATATATATACATTCAATCCATAATGGAAACACATGTATATTTTATCTTCCAAGTTCTGCCCAAGTTCCTAATGACCATTGTGCAATCTAGATAAACTTCTGGACAAAAAGTTTAATCTGTCCCTATATCATTCTTATGGAGAATTCTCTCTTCCTCTTATTCACTTTAAAGAAGATTTAAACTGTTTTTATTGTCATTATCTTTTATACACTAAAATGAAAAACAGGATGTAACTAACATATTTAATTTTTAAAATGTCCAACTTTATCTGACATTCAAGGATTTACTGATTAAGTAATAGACTGCAAATATTAATGATATTTAACCAGAGTTTCTTCTTTCCTCATAATTAAGCAGTTAGGAAGGAAAATTTTAAATGTCAAAGAGTATTTCTTCTAAATCACAATAATTTACATAAGACTTTTTAATACAATATTTTGTTGAAACAGGCAGTTTCTGCACTGAAGGAAAAAAATGAACATTCCTCAAAAGATAATTTGTCCTTTTCCAAAATCCAGGTTGCTTGTGCTGAAAATAAAAATTCTAAAGAAATTTCCTAATGAACCAAGAATAAGAAACATATTCAGTATCTAGGTTAACAATGAGCACAAATACTTCATCGCTCTTCCCATCGAAAGGTGCAGATTGTTTTTCAGCCATTTGAGATGGGGTTTGTGAATCATTTTGACTAATAGAAGTGCTATTGTGTCCCTTCTGAGCAAGACCTCAGAGGGTCTCACAGTTTTCTCCCCTGCCCTGTTAGGTTCTTGGCACTGCCACATAAAAATCTGAATATTCTGATGAGAAGACACAGGGAAGAGAAGCGATGCAGTCTGGCTCACAGTCAGAACAAGTTTCTTTATCATGTGAGGGATGCGAGTGAGAGTGGGACCATAATGAACTCTGCAGCTGCAGGGAACCATCACCACAAGACTGCAGCGAGGTGACTGGCCTCAGGGGAACCACTAGAAGAACCATGTCACTGAATTCAGCTCGAACTGCAGAACTGTAAGCACATTCATAGTTCTATTTTAGGCTTCTAAGTACTAGGAGAGTAAATACTTGAAAATACTTTCATATACTCAAAAACATTAATAATAATGTATTATTCATTTTTTATATTAAAATTTATTTTAAAATCTCTTTCTTTACCAGCGTTTCTTCCTTCCTAGTTCTTATACAAACAACCTCAATGTGAATATTAATCAATTTCAGTAGCTATGAGTATGAAGGTTAACAATCAATATTCTTACTCATACATTCTGAAATTTCAAGTAAAATTACATTCATGGATTGACTACACCGAGTTTAACCTTCTCTAAATTGGTCTTACCATTCATATTTTTAACTTAGGAGTTCCTGAAAAGTTGTCTATACCACAAGCTTCTCAATTCACTTTTCGATAAAACCTTTACCCCTAGAAAGTCCCATTTAAAAGGCAGATTATATCTGGATTACTAATGCTATAACTGATATTATCTATAAACACAGTACATGGTATAGTGGCAAAATACTCTTAGAATAATCTATGCAAAGAAAAGTTGTACATTTTGATTTAGAAAGATCTGTACAAGAATAAGCAATTGCCAAACAGACCAAAAAGAGGCACTAAATGTGAAAATAAATTTCATGTCTACAATTTGGCCAAGGGATTACTTTGATTGTAATGATTAATTTGGACATCATTTATTTCTCCATTCTAAAACCTATCTGCAAACAATACCCTTTCCCAAAGTATGAAAAAATAGAAGGTTGCACAAATTTTAAGTTAATTTAATTTGATTTTATACTTTACATACGTATGTAGTTAGTATGTATGTAGTTAATTCCAATTAGAAATCTGGAAAGTTAAATTATATTCAAATATTCATCATTCGCTACATTTAGAGTTATTAAAATAATTGTATGATATTTGGAATTCTCTCTTAACTATGTAATAGCCTATAATCATATGAAACAAAAGCTTGAATTACAGTAAAATAAAAACATTCACTATTTCTTTGAGTTATATGTTAAACTGAATACATCCAAGTGAAAACTTCCATATCCAAGTCTTTCTGTAAACAGTAGACTTTTAAAAAATTTTTACAGCTTTACTGTGAAGACTAATTATAGAACAAAACAATAAAAGCTTAATATTTATCTCTGCTTCACATTATGTACCACTTCACAGAAAATAATTCTAGAGAACATTTTCAATTTCAGACTTCTTATTCAATTTGCTGAAGTGGAGTACCAGATTTTCTCAAAACCCTTATAATTATCATAAGAACTAGCAAACTCAGTCATTGTTAGACTCATACAATGTTGAGCAAATGACGCATGACCTAAAAGCTTCCTCTGATCATTTATACATTTATAAGTTTTATACTTAAGTTTGGTGTCAGTTCCTGTTATTTTATTCCAAGCTTTTCTTAATTTATTTTGTGCATTTGCAGTTGGATAAAAAGATTTGAAGTTACAGCCACATATTTGAGGAAATAGAGTGCTGCAGTTAACAGGTGAATTTAGAATTTTGTAATCTGAACCTGATCCCTAAGTATTTTACACTTATAGTCTATGTGGATGCCAGTGGTTTTATACTTTATGCATTCCTCATATTTCCCCTAGTAAGGGATCATTTTTTGAAGAAATTCCTTCATTAAATTTGAAATACTTTGTGAATAAACAGAAACAATTTTTTTTTTTAAATCTTTTCTACATCAGGATTGGTCATTCTCCTTGGGCTCTGCAGGAAGTTAGTGATTTCTGAGCTATTGAAGGTGGTTTGAATGCTTCATTTTCAGACAGCATGGTCAAAGCATGGCACCATTAACAGCAAACCAGATTTATATGTCTCATATTTCTTCACATTTTTTGGCAAATTCATTCACTCAACAAACTTTTACTAACAATTGCTGTTGATGAAGTTCTAGAAGGAAGAGATGAATAGGGTAAATACTGGATGGAAAAAGGCGAATGAGAGATTTTATGATTCGATGGAAAAAGGTGGGTAAGAGATTTTTGGATTCTGAAGTGCTCTCATTTTACCTCCTTTCAAGATGTAGGCTCTTGGAAAATAATTATGACAAAATGTTCTTGTGGACAATAGAATTATGGTCAATGTGCTAAGAGAAAGGAGGGATTGGCCCCACTCTCACATGGAAGGATAAAGAATCATGAATGGAATGGCAAATATACTCTTTAGAAAACAGGGAGATAATAGAGGTGTGAATTGAACAGCATATTCCAGAAATGGTCATTCCTTGAAGGTGATAATAGCTTAGAATATGTGAGTCTATACATGGAGGAGTTGGGAGTGGGCGCACTGGAAGAAAATTAATGAAATATCAAATTACTGCATCATGAAATATGAAGAATATGGAGAATGAAATAAGTATTTTTACCAAGGCATGGAGGCAAAAAAGTCCATGAAAATTTGACTTTTGAGATGCTTCTTATAAGAATAATCTTTTTTTTTAAGGATATAAGAAATACAGTGTTTAACTTTCACCTAATAAAGTTGGAAATATCCAGAGAGGATTTATGTAGGTTAAATAAATTATAAATTCATTCTATCAAAACAATAAAATTATGCTACATTCTTTAAAAAAAAGTCCTCAAGAGGAAAGAGTCCCCACTCTACTATTTCCTGACCTGGACTTTCACATGTACTTCTGCACAGTTACTCGCTGTTTTCTCATGACTGACTCCTACTCAACCTTCATGGTTTGGTATAGCCTCACCTATCCCTGCGGCTTCTCTGCCCACCCTCTGTAAGTAGGGCTTAACGCCTGTCCCCTTTCATTATCCACTTATTCTCTATCAGTGATCATTTTGTTTCCTTTATAATATTTGGCAGTTAATAATTATTCTCATGTTTTATCTTCAGGCATCTGTCTCTTTATCCAAGATTATTAGCTTCACAATTTCAAGGAAATGTTCCAAAAAAACTAAATATACAATAAATCTGTCTTTTCTTATTTAGGCTCTATGGTAACTTCTAGATTAAGGATATCACTTAAACTAATTGTCTTCCTGATTCCCGGACACAGCACATGACATACACTAGCTTTTCAAAAATATTGGCTGAATAAAAAAATTTCAAGTTTTTCTAAGGATTTCTCAGTTGAACTGCTCTAGGCCAGCAGATTCATAAATCTAATAATCTAATCTTGTTATTTTTGATCAATCTGGTTCATCCATGATGTAGTCTTTGTGAAAATTTCTTTCTTTCCATTAAGTTGAAGATCAGATACTTTTAGTATTTGATTTTATCATGAATAAATGAAGCAGTTGATTGCTTTATGACAGTAACAGCACAGTGGGTTTCTTTTGGTTTGCTTTTATGAGGGAATCTTATATGAGAACAGTTGAAGTAAATGACAGATCAAGAAAAGTTTTATTTATTTTTATTTTTATAATGACATTTGGAATTAATAAAGAAAGTTAAGTAAATGCTTCAAGGTTTTATAAATATATATATGAAACAATAAATTAGTGAGTGGCATGGGGATAAAGAACAAGTATGATAAAACCAGATCAAAAAGTCAGTTATGTTCTAATATCATGAAGTTATTGTGAACAAACCGGGTTTAATAAAATGTGTATTTGGAGAGGTGCACTGAAATTCTTTTGAGAGTAGATAAGGTCACATAGCTAATGAGCCTGGAGAATATTTACATTGGAAGGGACTGCCGCTATTATTTATTCTAAATCTATTATTTTTCCATTAAGGACACTGAGGCTCAGAGATGATAAGCTATTTGCTTCTCAAAAAGCAAGTCAAAAAGCTATTTAAAAGCCACTGCTATGAAATGAATCCAGGCATCTAATTCCCAGGTTTAAAAATATTGTGCTATCCAAAGCACAGAAAAACTTTGGAAGAATTTTTCTGCCAAAAAAAGCTAATATTTTACATGCAACAACCTCCCCCCCTAAAAAGAATCTTCCAAAAACACAACCAGCCCCTAATACTTTGTAGATATTTCCTTTCTTAGACATAAAAAAATTTGAAGATGTGGAAAAGGCCCTTTAACCCAATAACATATATAAATTTAATGTGCAGGTAAGGTATTAAGACCCCTCAGGACCACTTTAAAGAAGAGTAGAAAAGTAACCTTGAATCTCAGGAAAGAGAAAAAAATATTAAACATACTCACTTACACACACAGCTATTTTTCAAGATGGATCAGCTCGATAAAAATTATGACCTTTTTCTGTACCTTATTTTATTTTCTAGACCCGAAAATGTTGCCAGTGCCCGAGGCGTAAGTCAGAGCGAACCTCCATTATCACTCCAGAGACTTGGCACTTCCCTCATTAGGCTCCATAGTATCTGACTGAGTGACCTTGTTTGGTGAGAAGACACAGATGGAGTCTGTCAGTAAATCTTGTTAATGTAACAAGTATTCCTACTGTTAGATGAGTGTTGCACCTGATACTGGCATTTCTTCCCTTAGTGAACAACCTCTATTCCCTTTCCAACATGGGTCTCTTCCCTCATGCCATCAGGATTTCCAGCATTAGCTTGTTCTAAGGATTATCTAAAAGAATGTCTCTTGTTGTGAAGGGGAAATGCTCTCTCTTTCCTAGTAAAAAACTCTTGCTGGCTTTTGAAAAATGTAAAGATGATATTAAATATGTCAAACAAACATAAATCAAATGGACTATCTCCATGCTAGGGAGTCTTTTAGATGAAAAGCCAGATTTATTATCAGGCAACCACTGTTCTGATTTGTCATTTCTCCTTGTTAACTTGTGTTGTAGTGTGAAAGATACAGCTTGAGGAAAACAGATATTCTCAACATTGAGGAAGAAAGATTGGGGTAAGCTTTGGTGCATATGACTATAATGAGTGGTACACTGGCAGGTTGTATCACAAACCTAGTAAAAGGCATTTAATTCCTAACAATTTTGATATCCTTGTCCTTATATATAAAATTCGTGCATAATTACTAACAATAACAACTGTCACAGCCTATTTGGGCTACTATAACAAAACAACAAAAACTGGGTAGCTTATAAACAACGACAGTTTATTTCTCTAGAAAATTTTATAGAGGCTGGGAGTTTGAGACCAGGGTGCAAACATGGTCAAGGTGAGGAACCTCTTCCGGTTTGCAGACTTCTCCTTCTATCCTCACATGGTGGAAGAGGCTGGAAATTTCCCTGGAGACTTCTTTATGAGGTATTAATCCCTTTCAAGAGGTTCCTACTATCATGATGTAAACACCTCAGAGCCTTCACCTACTAATTCCATCACCTTTAGGGGTTAGGATTGCAACATATGAATTTTGGGAAAGCACAAATATTCAGACCATAGCAATAACCTTTCAAGTCTAATGAAGGATCACATGAGATGGCATGAAATAGACTTATTTATAAATTATAAAACTCTATACTTATACAGTTGACCCTTGACCACAGATTTGAATGGCACGAATACACCAATATGCAGATATTTGTCGATAGTAGATACTACACAGTCCGTGGTTGGTTGAATCTATAGATGTGGAGGAACCATGGGCCAACTTGAACAACCAAAAAAAAATTATGTTTCCGTAACTTTTCAGTGTCTAGTCTCCGGTACTGAAGGAAAAATACTGCACTAAAATAGACATTGAAGGCCATTAGGAACTCTTTGTGTAAAAGGGTTGGTGGGGAAAAAGAGCTTTATTTCAGACAGACATTAAAGGAAGAGTCATAGAGTTGGGAGATTAAAATGTTCTTGACCATATTCTAATAATGAGACAGAAAATTAAAGATTTTGATAAACTATGAAAACTCATGGAGCTATTCCTCATATAAAGTCTCAGAGGAGGGAAAGTTAGTCAGATGGTGATAAGCTGGGGGTCTCAGCCCAGCTTCAAGGAAGTGTATACTTATGCCGAGGTGGAGTTACACATACATAGAGGAAATGCACACCAGGTAATGGTATCTCCAGAAGCACTAAGCAAGGAGAAACTGCAAATACCTTCAAAAAAGAAAGCTAGAGGCTAAAAATGTCACTGAAGATATAGACTTGAACCAGAGATCATTTACAATTACATTCTAAACCCTTAAAGGATGAACTTTATAAGAAAGCCAGGAAAGACAGTGGATTATAGAGGAGGAGAATGATGTGATTTAACACCAGTAAAATATTTGTCCAGGAAATAGTATAATTATCATTTTTGTTGATAAAATAAAAGAATGTTCAAAGAAACAAAATTACTGTTCAGTGTAAAATGCTGTTCCAAACCATACATCTAGCACAATTCAGTAGATCCAGAATGTTAATCTACCTTGTAAAAGAAGACATTCAGAAATGAAAGATTGAGATATTTATGCAAAGAAATACATACTAGTGTAATAAAAAAGGAGTGGCGCACAAGAAGGGAGACACTCTGTGCATGGTGATAAGATGAGCTTCCTGGATCCTCTCCCCAGAAAACCAACCATAACAGATGAAAACTTAAACACACACACACACACACACACACACATTTCAGTCTCTGGAAATTGTTTTAAGGTCATGCAGCAAATGGAGAAATATCTACCCCAGAAATCAACTCAATCTTGGTGAGGACAGTGAGAATCTAGCATATCGAGTCACAATCCACCACCCTTCCAGCTCCATCTAGTGACGTGGAAACTCTCCCATAAGAGGGTGGACCAGGAAGACAGGATTCCATCTCCTCTCAGATCTCAGTCTAGGGTTGCTGTTATTTTCACTGAAGGGGCAGACCACCAGCATATGGCATCCCTCAATATCCCTAGCTCCCTGTTACCGAAGCTCTACTCCAGGCAAGTGTGGCCGAGGTGCCAGGACTGTCTTCTTTCACTCAACTTCTATTGTTAAGGTGGAAGATTCAGGCATGGAAAGCCAAGAATACTGGGTCCTGCTTATTCTCACTCTAGCTCCATCCACAGGAGAGAGGTTTCTTGTCAGGAGAGACAAGTCAACAAGGCCAGCTCCCTCCCAGCAATCCACTGTGTAGATCAGGGGTGTCAGTCCCAGGAAAGAGGGCTGTTCTTCCTGCCCCCAGTGCCAGAGCAATGGCTTATTCTTAGGGGGAGTGATGGTCCTTGAGAGCAGAGGGCAATTCAAGTTGATTAGGAACAAAGCATGGGGAAGATCAAGCCAAAGAGTATCATACAAACAATGAAAATTATTATGGTAAGTAACTAACAGGAGGCTTGAAGCTCCATGAGAGTAACAGATATAGAAATTATATATATATATATAATAAGATATATTATATGTATAATAAGATATATATATATATCTTAAGTATTTGTTGCTTACAATTCTGATATTCTTACATACTTGGAATGCTTTATTTAAAATTTAATTTTGGTCATTTAAAGTTCACTGGGTATGCTATTTTTTTAAACTGCTGAGTACCGTTATCTAAAGCAAAACTAGAAAAGAAGTTTTGCATGCTAATCTGCCTTCAAATTAAGCCTATGACAAAATATAGAGATGTAAATGATTTTAAATCAAATAAAATTCCTACTCAGGTATGTATGGGTAGAAAAGATACTCATTCATTAGGAAATTCACTGACTCAAAAGGTTGTCCACTGTAATTTTAATCATCTGTAATTATTTTTAAAAGATTCTAATATTTTGATCAAACCTTTATTCTTATACTTTCTGCTTTAGATCTGTCTTTTGAGCTGTAAAAAATAAATCTATTTATTAAATGAGTGAATATTTTAAGCATCTATTAAGTCCAAGGAATTGTGCCAAGTAATAGTGATGAAACAGCGAACAGCAGCAGCAACAGGACAGACTTTCCCTTCATGATTGGCTTTTCTCATCCCTACCCATTGTGAGAATTAATTTTACTGTGACAACATCTACTAAAAAGCACACAGGATGTTTTAGAAATAAAACTGGGTTTGGAGAGTCAGAGAAAAAAATTCTAGAGAAGTTATATTTAATCAAAGTCTGAATTGGAGTTAGGAAAACCAAAGGGAATGGCCAAAGGGGGAAAAGGTTTAAAGGCAGAGGCATTGGTACATGAGAATACTTTGAAATGAAATAGGAAGAAACATACTTCCTAGGAAATGAGACAAAACACAGTGCTTGAAGCTATAGAGCTACAGAAGAATTGCAAGAAATAAGGAAATAAAAGGGAAAAAAACCCACATATTGAACAAATAGCCAAGAAATAGCAATATGGTGGACTTAACTCCCTTATATTGCTAAACATGTTACTGCAAATGCCCTAAAAGGCAAATTAAAAGTAGATGTTGTCACATTGAAAACAAATTACTGTCTAATTATGTACAATCTAAACTGGGAGTAAAAATCAAAACCTCTTTGCTATCCAGTAAATGAGAAACTCCTAAAATTGTGTACTCATCCTCAAGGCACTCATGGAGTGGGCTAGAAGTACAGGCACACAGATAAACTATGTACATACTTCTAAGTGCCATCATGTAATAATGGAGACTTGCACAATCTTGGCCTTTTCCTCAGCATCCTTGCTAAATATTACCCAGAATGTTTATATTTAATGACTACATTACCCCCTCGGTATTTGAGAGGAACTGGTTCCAGGAAAACTCACCTGTCCATACCAAAATTCGTGGATGCTCAAGTGTCTTGTGTAAAATGGCAGAGTATTTGCATACAACCAACACACTTTACACATCCTTTAAATCAACTCTAGATTACTTACAATACCTCATACAATGTAAGTGCCATGTAAAGAGTTGTAAAGGCGATGTAAATGCTACGTAAGTAGTTGCCAGCATGGATTCTAGTTTTGCTTCTTGGAATTTTGTAGAATTTTTTTCCTTTTTTTTTTTTTTTTTTGATGTAAGGTTGGTTGAATCTGTGGATGCAGAACCCATGATCCAAAGGGCCAGCTGTACTAGTTCTGCATTCTTAGAAATTATAGCCATAAGCTACTTATTTGTTTTATTAACTTTTAGGTTGTTAGTTTTTCACTATGGTAAATAATTCTGAGAAAAATATCTTTGTACATAAAACTTGTGTGATTTTAGAATACATTTGCCCATCTAGTCATTTCAAATATTAAGTATTAAGCTATTTAAATAGATACATGTATAAAAATATATGTCTATTAAAAGATAATTCTTAAGCTACGGTTCAGGCTCTGTGTTAAGAGCACTGAATTCTGAAGATTAAAAGTACAGGATGGAAAGAACAAAACATTTGAAATCAACCTGAAAATATTTTGAAATTTTTATTCATTTTATATATTTTGCCTTCTAATGAAAGCATGCATCCACATTTAACCTCATTTTAGCTCTTTAACTTTACAGATAAATTTATATTTGAGAAAGTCTGTGATAGCCATACCATCCTCCCATGACCACGAGTTAATTGCAAATTTTTAACAAAGTGGTCTTCGGGATGGTAGGTCCAATGACAACTTGTCCTTCCTTCCTTATTGTCATCCTGACTGTGAGCTTTCTTACAAACATATTTTGAAACTAGAAAAGAGTTAGATTTGAGTTGAGCTTTCTGTAGTTTTCTCAACCAGAACATTAAGTTGTTCTGGGAGCGAGAAATTGAGAAGTTGATTTTAAGTAAGTGAAAAACAGCTTGACAGGGAATTTATATTTGAAATACTTCAGAAAAGGAACAATTTCAATGTATTTTCCTTAAACTTGTTTCTCTGCTATAAAAGATAATCTACTTTTTGTTTATTTTTGAATCAGATTTAACATGTGTAAATATTCTACTTTTTTGATAAGCAACAGGCAGGAGATGATGTGTAGAGTGTCTTCAGTAGAAGAAAACCATGAATTCAAATTTCCATCCTGTTGCAGTTACTCTAGCAGAAGCCATTACAATTTTATAACATGATATTTTAAGTTCATTTCTACTTTAGCAGAATGATCTCCAGTTTTGATCTCCAGTGTTCATCCAGGAACACTAGTTATCACACATAAACATGACATTAGAAAACAAATGCCTTTAAGGTGGAAGACTTAAATTTGAAATACAGAAGCTTAATTGTATATTTATATTCATTTAATAAGTTGAAATGCCTGCCTAGTCTGATGTTCATTTGTAAAGACTTTCACGCACCTGTGTAAGAAATGGGAGTTTTACTTTTCCAGATAAACAAGCGTCCCTGTACTTACAATGTCCTAAAAATACGCCAGACTTTTGAATCCTCTCTCAGTGCTGCTGGATGATTCTAGTGTCAAGGGCATCAACAACGTAATGCTTCTCATTTAACGTCTGAAATCACTCTCGCCCTTTCTCCCCATAGCAGGGTCTTCTGCTGTTCCTTCTGCCTGTCTTCGGCCTTCCTTAAGACACGCAGTGTCTCTATGAAAGGGAATTTGTGTTATCTCTACTCTTTTCTGTACATTTCTATTGACAAGGACTCTGCTATGACACTTGGGGCCTTATGGATGTTTCTTTACTTCTGAACAGTGTCAGAGTTAGGTTGAATAGACTCAGAGCCCCTAAACAACAAGGAGCTGATGATTTGGCAAAGATTCCTCCTTCCCTGAGTGACATAGTCCTAAAAGTGAATTGTTCTTATAAGCTGACTAACTGGAAAAGAAAGTGTTTATTACCAGCAATTGGATCATGCTCTTACGTTCATTCCTAGATTATTTCTCCTAACCCATGCTTAATAATAATAATAATAATAATAATAATAATAATAATAATAATAGCAACTGGCGTTTATTGATTGCTTACTATGTGCCCAGTGGGTATTCACTCTTACTTGTGGCTCGATGGCGTTCTTCTGTGCTGTGTAGGTTCCTTTCTCATTTTCTTTCGTGTATTTACTATAAGGCTTTGCTTCGTGGTTACCCTGAAGTTCACATATAACATCCTATTTATATAATTGTCTGTTTTTAAGTACTAGCAACTTTAATTTGAACTTTACATTTTTACTCACCCCACCACATTTTATACTTTATGTTACCTTTTACATCTTTTTATTTTATGTCCCCCTTAACTAATTATTGTAGTTTTAGTTAATTTTACTACTTTTATTTTTTAACCTTCATGCTTGTTTTGTAAGTGATTGATCCAGGACTTTTCCTATATATTTAACTTTTCCAGTGAGATTTGTACTTTGGTAGGTTTTCTTGTTATTAATTAGTGCTATTTCTTTTCAGTTTAAGGAGTCCTTTTAACATTTCTTGTAAGGCCAGTTTAATGGTAATAAAGTTCTTTAGCCTTTGTCTACCTGGAAAACTCTTAATCTTTCCTTCAATTCTGAATGATAACCTTGCCAGGTAGAGAATTCTTGGTTGGAAGTTTTTTGGGTTTTTTTGTTTGTTTTTTCCCTTTCAGCACATTTTCCTTTCATGGCATTGAATCTGTCATGCCACTCCCTTCTGGCCTACAAAGTTTCTGCTGAAAAATTTGCTGATAGCCTTATAAGGGTTCCCTTGTACACAACAAATTATTTTCTCTTGTTCTTTTAAAGATTCTCTTTTTATCTTTAACTTTTACCATTTTAATTGCTATGTGTCTTGGTATGGATCACTTTGGGTTGCTCTTATTTGGAATTCTCTGGGCTTCCTGGGCCTGGATGTCTGTTTCCTTTCTTGATTAGAGAAGTTTTTGGCCATTAATTCTTCAGACAAGTTTCCTGACCTTTTCTCTTTCTCTTCTCTTTCTGGGACTGCTATAATGCAAAGGTTATTCTGTTGATGTTGTCCAAAAGGTCCCTTCACTTTTTAAAATACATTTTTCCTTTTTGCTGTGCTGTCTAGGTGGGTTCCATTGCTTTGTCTTCTGGCTTACCGATGCATTCTTCTGCTTTGCTCCATCCAGTCTGTATTGAAGCATGTTTTTCAGTTCTGTTATTGTAACCTTCAGCTCTGTAATATCTGGGTGATACCTTCTTGTATTTTCTAGCTCGTTGTTGAAGTTCTCCCTGTGTTTATCCATTCTTCTCCTGAATCCAGTTAGCATCTTTAGGACAATTACTTTGAACTCTTAATTAGGTAGATTGTTTATCTCCATTTCATTAAGATCTTTTTCTTCTGTTTGGAACATGTTCCTCTGTCTCTTCACTTTGCCTGACTCTCTGTGGTGGTATTATTGTTTCTATGCATTAGGTCAACTAGCTACCTTTCCTTTAAGATTGTGTAAGGGATGACCTGTGCGGACCAGAAGCACAGTCCCCCAGTGCTCATAGTGAGGTGGAAAGCCCCATAAAAAAGACCGGCAGGACCCCCAGGCAGGGCCACTACTCTCCTGCTAGCACCAACCAGTTCCCTGAAACGGCTTTTTTGCCTCTGAAATGGCTTACTTCTAGGAAAGTGGAACTTACCCCTAAAATTCTATTGGTTCCCTGAGCTCACGCTTGATTGGTTATTTCCTTCACTACTGATTGGTCAATTTCCCTAACTTGTGATTGGTCCATTTGTAGTATTTCATTTGCATGGAGCTCACTCCTGATTGGTTATTTCTCTCCCTCCTGATTGGTCCATTTCTACCAAGCTTGTTCCTAGTCAACTTTTATTATACCTTATTTGCATATAATGTTGCAAAGTATAAACTGGCAGCCTATAAAAGCCTGCATAAACCTACAGATGGGGTCCAGAGCTTGGAGTGTTAACTCCTCTGGGCCTGCTGGCATAATAAACCTGAGTCCTCCAACTCTCCAGAGAGTGCTGCTTGGTCTCTTGCCCAGATCCAGGTTGCTGTAACACCAAGCTGTAACACTGAGCTGTAACACGATTTTCTGCAACAGTAGGGGCATCCTGTGTTTGGTCTGGGCACAAGAGTGAGTGAGGCTCTTGCCTGGCCTAGCTGTGGCTTGAAACTGCCCCATGGGGGTGGGCAGGAATCTCAGCAGGGTGTGCCTCCTAGTGCTAGCAGGTTAGTGGTACCCACCAGTGCTGGCATTAGCAAGGTAGAATGAGATTACAAAAATGGCACCTGCTAGTGTGTCTCCATCCTCAGAGAGAATCCCAACAGATTCCTGCCTCTCTGGCATACAGTGTAAGATTAATAAGTGGTCTCCTTCACATATGGTCAGGATGCTCTTCAAACTGGTGTTTTTGAAACACCAGGATAAGTGAGTTCTGGGCATGGGCCCTTTAAAAACGAGTTCTTTGTTCCCTATCGTTCTATGAGTTTCCAGAATTGAATCCCTGTTGGTTTTCAAAGCCAAGCCCTTTGGGGACTTTTCTCTCCTGAGCAGGATCCAAAGGTTGGGATGCCTGATGTGGCGCACAAACCTCTTGCTGCTTAAGAAGAATCCTGCATTTTTGAGATCCCCTCCCTACTGTGGGTCACATATATGGAGTGTGGTATTTGGTGGCAACATTGTGTCTCTGCCTCTCCTACCCATCTCAATGTTGCCCTTTTTTCTTTTATTATAGAGGTTCTGTTCATCCAATTTTCAGGTCTTTCTCAGAAGTAACTATTCCACATGTAGTTGTACATTTGTTGCATTCATGGGGGGAGATGAATACAGGAGCTTCCTATGTTACCATCTTGAACTACACCCCCCCATAAGTATTCAAAGTATTTTATTTGTAGCAAAGTATCAATCCTAAATTACTCTTATTTTAGATGAAGAAATTAAAATATAGGTAAATTAAGAAACTTATAAAAGATTACTGGTAAAAGCAGGACCCAGGACGAAAAACTAGGCTGTTAAGCTCCAGGGTGCACATTCAGCACCATCTGCTGTATTCCAATGGTCCTGTGTCCTAAGAATTGTCCCTGGTGGTTTTGTTTCTTCCACAGAACAGAAGACAATGGTGTACCCATTAAACTAAAAACAAAAAATACAGATTAGTATACATACACATGTACACACATTTATATTTGAGTGGCTGTGAGTATTATAATGACTGCAACTTTTGCAAGGCAGTCAAGGTAGATAATTTGGAAAAAGGAGTGAGTTTATGGCAACACAATTTTTATTTAAAGTATATTTATATTCTGACAGAAGTGATAATGATTTCCAAATGAAATAAATTGCCAGGCGTTTGCATATGCCAATGAGGATAAAGAAATTATATAAAATGACCTAGGGATGTTTAGAAAATGACGAGCTCATGAATTCAAATATAAAGATATGACCTCCTGAAATCTGAAAATAGAAGATACGGAGTTAAAAGGAGAAAATGACAAAACAAAATTTGGGGAAATATTTTAAAAGGACAAAGTCCATAGCTCTGTGCATGTGTGAATGTGTGTGAGAGTGCCTAGTTTTGAATGAATATATTGAAATTAGTGTCAGCTATTAGTTTTTAAATTACTCATTCTGAGAAAGATTCATGAAAGAATTTTGGGTTAATAATACAGAAAAAATAATCACACACACAAAACCTGTTGACTAGTTCAAACTGGTAATTTTTTAAAATCAAGTTATTTAAGAGAGAAGGTAGGTAGAGATATTTCTAATGTTAACATTTTATTCTAGAAGGAAATACTTTATGTCAGATCTTTAATTTCCAAAAGAACTAGCTGACTTACCATTAGGCTATGAGAAGGGGGAAAAAAGGGTGTGTTTCTGTAACATTTTTATGAAGAAAAATTGAAGTCTCCATTCTTTACGGACAATAAGAATGTCAATTTCTAACAATTTCCTAAGGATATATTTACTAGCTTTCTTCTTTCCCTGAGAAGATGTTTTTCTTTCTTTCTTAGGGCACATAACCTAAAACTGTTAGCGATTGCCACTGTTTTCCTGAATCTAGTCTTCCCTTTATTTAAAAAAAATTTTTTTTCTTTATAAAGCCATATGTGTCCAATAATTTTCTTTAAACCAGATCCAAAAGTTTTTTAGAGCATTTTATTCCTGACGCAGTTCCCATTTGATGACAGAAAAATTCACGCATGAAAAAAAAGAAAAAATTCATGCACGTATGAAACTCTGTGATGAGAGAGAAGAGGCGCAAGTCACAGAGCACAGCAGGGGAGACCACGGGCAGCTCAACTCCGAGCAAGTCACCGCCGAGGTCTTTTTTGAAAACACGGTTTCCTCTCATTTTCTAAATCACTGTATTCACCGTAAGCGGACCTGGTTCTCTAAAAGGCTGAATCAAATGTTGCTGATAATTTAATGTGACATTTGGAAAATGTCTTTTTGTGAACTTTTTTTTACTTTTATTTATAAATATTTTTAAATTAGTAAACTTAGAGAAGTTTTAGGTTCACAGCAAAATTGAGCAGAAAGTACAGAGAGTTCCCATAGATCTTTGTCCTCCCACGCACGCTGCCTCTTCCACTATGAGGATCCCTCACCAAAGCAGCGCGTTTGTTACAATCAGTGAACGCCTAGCGACACATCTTTATCACACAGTCCACTGACGTTCACCCTTGGTGGTGTATTTTCCATAGGTTTGCAAAAGTACAATGACGTGTATCTACCATTACAGTATAGGACAGAATAGTTTCATTGTCCTAAAAATCCTCTGGCTCTGCCTGTTCATCCCTTTCTCCTTCCTAACATCTGGCAATCGCTAATCTATTTAATGTCTCCGTAGTATTGCTTTTTCCAGAATGCCATATATTTGGAATCATCCATTATGTAGACTTTTCAGGTTGCCTTCTTTCACTTAGTAATATGCATTTTAGAGTTCTTCCATATCTTTTTGTGACTTCACAGCTCATTTACACTTAGTGCTGAATAATATTTCTTTGTCTGGATGAACCACAATTTATGTATCCATTCATCACTGAAAGGCATCTTTGTTGCTTTCAAGTTTTGGCAATTTTGAATCAAATATAGCAACCATGTGAAGTTTTTTGTGTGGACATAAGTTTTCAATTTGTTTGGATGGATAACGAGGAGGGCAATTGTTGGTAAAAAGTATGTATAGTTTTGTAAGAAACTGCCTTTCTTCCAAGTGGCTGTACCTTTTGTCATTTCCACCAGCAATGAATGGGAGTTCCTGTTGCTCCACATCCTCAGCAGCATTTGCTGTTGTCAGTATTTTGGACTTGGCCATTCAAATAGGTGTGTAGTTGTGTCTCATTATTTTAATTAGAGATTCATTAATGACATATGATTTTGGACCTCTCTTCATATGTTTACTCCATCTGTATTTTTTCTTTCTTGTGGTAGTTGTCTGTTTAGATCTTTTGCCCATCTTTTAATTGGTGGATTATGAAGGAAAGGGACATGGTGAGGTCGGGCATCTGCCCCAGGGATTCAGTTGCTTCATTACCAAGGTATCTTACATGTTGATTTTTTGCTTTGAAGAATTTGCCATGATTCATGTGTGATCCACAGGTTAATAGTCTAAGAAATGTGACATGTGATAGATCTGTGTGTGTGTATGTGTGTCTCAGAATGACAATTTTGGTGGCATACCTAGCATATATGGAGTAGATGTTTTTTAACACTCCCCTTTCTCAATACAGCAAAATTATCCTCAGAAAAAAATAGTGATAAATAATAAATATGCTCCTGATTCAGTATTTTTAAAAGAATTATTTTAGAAGAGTAGATTTTGCTTTTAAAGCTATTATTTAATATTCACATACAGACTAGAATTTGCAAATACCAAAAACAAAGATTAAATCTTACAGTTTATGCATGACTTAACAGTTTTAAATTATAAATACAAATAAAAAATTTTGAGTAGCCCCACACTATGACAGCATTTAAGTGAATCAAATTCTGCTTCTCACTTTGGCAATCACTATGCTATCATTGTTTATTTTGAAACTACTGCTTAAAATCAGGAATATGAAGAACTGTAAGAGCATGGAGAGCCAGATTTCTCTAAAAGCAAGCTCAACAATTCTAACCTCTTTGAATTTAATCTCAAAGCAAATACATGTTCCTGAGTTTGTGTGCATTTAGGGATAACTGTATAATTGACAGTTATTAGAATTTAATCCCATGTAGAATACAATATTTATGAAAGAAAAGGTAATAAAATGTGCCAATTTGATACTTGTATAAGTGTTATTAAAAATTAATAGTAACCACAAAGATTGTTTAGAACTTAGGACAATAAAAATACTTTCCAAGAGAAATATTTTATGACGGACAATGTTTAGGGTTGCTGGCACATAATGATAATAAAAAGCAGTCCATATTTTAGTTAGTTTATCATTATTTTAAAATTTTGTACAGACTGTGTAAGGCATTTTTCTTTCTCTCAGGACGACTCCTAGCCAGATCATTTTGATTGAAGGCTTTTCACTGGTCCAAGATTATTATTTCATATATTAATCTCTTGGCTTAGTCCCACAGCTTCCTGATTATACATTTGTGGGATGTTAATTTACTACTGATAGAGCAATATTGTCCCCCGTATGCTTCACCAATGAAAATGTCATCATCTTATTATGCATTATGTTGAGTGGATGCTTTAATATGGTATTTTATTTATTGCATTTTTTAATTGACAGCAGATTTTGCATCAACAATAATAGTGGTGAAAAGACCACCAAAAGCTGCCAGAAGAAATATATAATTTTAAATCCAGAATTTTACACTTTTTTCAAAGGCAGTTGTAAAATAAACACCAAGATCAATAAGTTACCGCTGCAGAAATTTGTGAAATAAATGCTATAAAATATTTACCATCAAGAAGTGAGCCCAGAAGAAGTGGAGTGTAAGAAGAAATTGTGCCAAAAAATTACTAAAGTGGTTTGCAAATTTAATTATCTGTCAATAGTATAAAATGACAATTGAAACCATACTAGTGGTAATAATAATAATAGCTAGTTTTATTTTGGTTATACAGTGAATTAAAAGTTTAGATAATAAAATATGAGGTACAAAAATATTTTAGAAGATGGACATAATGACTAGGATAATATTTTATAAGAAATTAAAAACAATTTTAACAACTAAAATTATCAAAATTCAAAATAAATAAAAAAGCTATTAATTTCAACCTAGCAGAAAACAGATAAATGACTTAACAGAAGATAAGAGTGGAGTAAAAAAGAAGACATTGGAGAAATATTCTAAAAATAAAACACAGAATAAATTAGAAGAAATAATTTGAAATGTATCTCAATAGTTTTTTTTTTTTTTAAAGCAACAGACTGGCACACATTTAAACTAAGAAAACTACTCTGTGATATTGCATACTTTCTTCACTCGTTTTTCATCACCTGTGGCCCTAGTGTCTTAAGAATTGCTCATAGGAAACAGATGTTTACCAAACTCCTTAACTTACTGCCCATGTCTGCTTCAGGACTCTGGGGTTTGTGTACCCTGTGAAACTGGCAGCATCCTACTCGTATGAAAGTAGATTTGCACTGTCACCTTTAGGCTACTGATTCATTGCTCTGAGTCCCTGAAAATAAAGCTTGTAAGGGAATGATTGCTTTGGTAAAGGCCTCTGTGTCAATTTCCTGGCTTATTTCACCTGAAAATTTCCTTTACTTTCTTGGAATAGGTTGGCTCAGTTATCAAGCGCTATGCAGTTGGTCCCAGCTTCACAGTCTGAACAGAGCCCAACATACAAAAAGATCTATTCCGCAAAACATCACATATACTTCCAATTTATTCCAACCATAATACATCTTCTATTGCATATGTCATGGATTTATCTACTACTAAGCCTCAAATTATCCTAAGATAATTCTTGCCTCTTACATGTTTCCTCACTGTAATCTAAATAAATGTGTCTGTTTTTATAAATTACAAAACCCTGCAAAGAATGAATTAGAATTGCATTTGTCCCTATAGAAATTGCATAATATTACTAAATTAGTACATTTACAGTGAGCTATGATGATTAATTTTATGTCTAAACTTGGCTATGTTATGGTACACAGTTGTTTGGTCAAACATCAGTCTAGATATTGCTGTGAATGTATTTTTTAGATGAGATTAACATTTAAATCAGTAAGTGTGTGTGTTTTTATACACTAACAACAATCTATCTGAAAGAGACATTAAGAAAGCAATCTCTTAATCACAATAGCATCAAAATAATAAAATGCTTTGGAATAAATTTAACTAAGGAGATAAAAGACCTGTACAGTGAAAACTATATGATATTGACCAAAGATATTGAAGAAGACAAAAATACATGGACAAATAGCCCATGTTCCTGGATTGGAAGAATTACTATTTGAAAATGTCCATAGTACTTAAAAAGACATACAAATGCAGTCTAATCCTTATCAAGTTTCCAATGGCTTTAGCAAAGCACAATATCCGCTATAGTATAGGTGGGTTCATCCAATCATTTGAAGACCTTAAGAGAAAAGATTGGGTTTTCCTGAAAAAGGAATTCCACTCCCAGATTGCAGTGTAGAAATTCCGCCTGCGTTTTCAACCTTCAGAAACAAGACTGCCACACCAACTTTTATCTGAACCTACAACTGGCCAGCTTCCCTGGGATTTCTGACTTGCCACCCCCACAATCCCATGAGACTCAATTCATATTCTCTCTCTCTCCCCCCTCTCAGCCACTCCCTCTCTATCTCTCTCTGCATATGTGTATACTATCTCTCTATCTCTATCTTTCTGTCTCTTTATCTCTATCATGTCTATCTCCCTATCTCCTGTTGACTTTTTTTTTCTTGGCGGAGAGGGGAGAGGTAATTAGATTTGTTTGTTTATTTTCAGAGGAAGTACTGAGGATTGAACCCAGGACCTCCCACATGCTAGGCATGCGCTCTGCCACTTGAACTATAGCCTCCCTCCCTTGACTCTCTTTCTTTGGAAAACCCTGACTAATACAAAAGTCTTACAAAATAAAGTGGGAAAAACTCCAAACAGTTGATGATTTATTTCCTTTTGTTTGCTTTTTTCAAATTGAAGTGTAGTCGATTTATAATATTGTGTTAATTTCTGGTATGCAGTATAGTGATTCATTTATACAGATACATATATTCCTTTTCATAATCTTTTTCATTATAGGTCTTTACAAAGTATTGAATATATTTCCCCATGCCATACAGTAGGACCTTGATGTTTATCTATTTTATATATAGTAGTTAGTATTTGCAATGATCTGCTTCCTTTAATTGTTATACCAAAACCTCCAAGAAAAACACATTTGACCTTTTTAATTTGACCTTCCTTTTTTTTTTTCTTTATTTAAAAAAAATCTTTGCTTGTATTTTGTTTTATATATATATATATACATTTTATTATATATATATATATATATTTATATTTATACACACACACACACACATATAGTTGTAATACCTTTATTGTGGCATGGTTCCTGTATAGTAAACTACACAGATTTCAGATGTACATTTTGATGAATTTTAATTTGAACTTCTTAAAAGATATCTTGACTCAAGCAGTAAAAGGAGTATTTCTCTTGATCAATCTGAAGTTTTCCTTCTCTATCCTTATCTCCCTACATTCCCCAAACACACCTCAACCACAGATACTACTTGAAAGGACTGCACCTCTATTCACTCTAAAACAGTGTTAACGGCTCCAGAGGCATGAGAACAGTTCATGGAAGAATTGGCAAAGTTAAGGACTTTTAACACCTAAGGAAGACTAACAGGTATTCAATGAATATTTAAAAAAATTTTAGACATCCATCAAAACTCTACCAATTTTTCTGGCTGCTGGTTAGTCCATCAGAAGGTGACACGTGACTAAAGATTGCCAAAGAAGAATTGTCTCAGTGATTGTAAGGAGTCTAAAATGCCTAATACAAAAGAGGGCTTTGAATAGCCAAACATGTAGGAAAGAATTACATGCAACTCCTTCTGAACCGGTTTAACATCTGTGTCTGTGCTAAGAGCTCAATTGGATGAGGTTTGCTTCATTGTTTTACTGTTGCAAACTCTCCATTAGCTGCCCTGGAAAGAGGGCACAAAGATAAGTGTTTCTTTCTCCCCCCCCCCCCCCCCCCGTAATTTGTATGTCTAAAAACATCTTTATTGAACTCACTCTCAGTTGAAAGTTTGCTCCAGGAGAGCAGTCTATTTTTGAAATCATTTCTCAGTATTTTTCTATTTTAAATTTTCTTCACAATTTCTAATGTTTGATACTCCATCACTATGCCATTCTATTTTTTGACTCTGCATTTGATTGAATTTTTATTTTACAAAAACCTCAGTATCATCTCATTTTCCATGTTTTGCAGCTTCAGCATGTGTATGAGTTTTCTGCAACAAGATGTGTCCTTGGTGTGCTTCAGTGCAGAATTTTGCGACCTTGGGTTCTAGAGACTATTTTTGAATGTCTTTGTCATAATTCCCAGTGCCGTGTTCTCTCCTTCCATCTTTCACTTCTCTCTCTCTATCTCATTCATACTCATTCACTCTCTCACTCTCTTTCTTGGAACTCTTTATCATTATGATATTTCACCTCCAACAAATCCTCTAATATTCGTATTATTTCTCTCTGGTTTCTGTCTCTATGTCATCTTTCCTCTCAAATTCCTGGGGAAATTCTTTGCCATAGGCATTTTGGACCCATTTGAGCAACCAACTAACTCTAGGAATTGGAGTCGTGTGAAATCAGCAGTATGCTCTGATTCTTCACCAGAACGTTGAAATATCCAAGTTAGAAATCTAAAATGCATATGGTAAATTAATGCATTGGTTTGCATGATGGTTTTTAGAAATTCTGTAAAAATAGAAAAAAATCTCATTCCTCTGTTTTTCTAAGGAACAGTGTGATAGTTAATGTGCCAAATTTCTCTACATTTAAACTTTGAGATTTTTTCTACTTTATGTTACTAACTAGGAAGGCATCTGATCATGTTTTTTTTCTTTAAATCTATTTTCAAATCAGTACCATGAATGACCAAACCATGCACTTTGAATAGTGCCTTCCTATTCACATACTGTACTATAAAATCACCTTGAGTCAGTTTTAATGTAGTAAAGTATACACATAATTCAATACAATGTCTCTATCCCAATGACTTGATTCAACAGTATTATATTTTTAATAAAATGTATTAGATAACCCCTTTCTGTCCTTTATATTTTGAGTTAATGCAGTTTATTCTATGTGCCATTTAAGATGTATCAGTGTAAAACTAAGGCAGTCTTAATTAAAAAGACATTTTTATATGCTACAGTATTTTTGTAAGTACCACTGATATTTAGCATTAATAGTATTTTTTAATCAGTCTTATTATGTAAGATTATAGAACTTTCCAAAAATTATCTTTCTTATTATGTATGTATATTTCATCTCTCTTAAAAGAATCATAATCTGCTATTTGTATATCATTATGTTTTAAGTTTTAGGAATCCAACCACCCGGGTGATTATGTCATGTATTAAAAATATCACTAGATCAAGAAACAAAATCATGTAAACTTAGTCAATAAAGGAACAATAAAAAGGTACATTTTAGAAATGTATATATATGCATTTCTCTTTTAACCCTTAGATCCTTAATTACTTTCAGTAATAACATTTATGTTACACAATGAATTATTGTTTAAGTTAGAAATAGCCATATCCTGGAACATTTCTATTTTATTATGAAGAATTCCGTTATTACCTTACCTGCTAACCAAGTATTAGTTTTTCTATGGTAATATGTATCTGCATAAACTGGTTAGATTGAACAAGCCAGTAAAAAAGATTCTTTTTAAAAACAACTTACTTAACATATTCAGTAAAACATTTGTCTAAATGTCTTCAAATTATCTATGCATTTTTCAAATTATATTGAAAATACAGTTTTCTGTGGTTTGTGCTCTTGTGGTTTAGCTCACATGCTCAGACTATTCCTAATGTCCAAATTTTGCTAAGTTGCTGGGACTAGGGTGAGACTCCAAGCTTCAGCTACCTGATGTATGGTATTAGTCTTCCTTGATGAAACTCTGAGACAACCTTACTCCCATCTCCCCTCAGGATGTTACCTTTTTTGGCCTTCATGTGCTTTCCTATCAGTGATTCTTCATACCATCGCTAATCCATCACTAACTTTCTATATATTGATCCTAACAGAAGAAAAATTCAAAAGCTAACTCATTTTCCTCAAAAAAAAAAAATGCTCTTTGGCTTTTATGTAAATTTACTCATCTTTCCCAAAATGACTAGCTCTCAGCTCTCTCAGCTTTAAAAATAAGGTGAATTATGACTTTTTATCAAGCCATTGGTTTAATGGCATTGGTCTCCTCCTGGCTTAAAAACAAAAGACATTCAAAGGATTTTTGCCCCACAGTAGTAAAAATACTGCTCCAAAGTGATTTGCTCCCTGCACCTTTTATATAGAAGTGTCTGAGAAACTTATTTTCTGTATGAATTCACTGGGCACCATTTTACATATGCTGCTTAGTACAATGTTATCATTTTTTAGAAGAAACTGGGGATGATGGACAGTCAATTCCATACTTCTAATTGTGGTATCTGTTGAGTTAATAAACTAGTGACTGGATAAATGAATTGATTTTCATGTGTTACTTAACATTTCACATCTAAAGGCCATGACCTCAAATTGTAGTCAAGGACCTTGACTGTGTATTTACTTAAAAAGAGACTTCTCCAGGTTATTCAAATTTCTATTTGGTAAAATCAAACAGTCCATATATTATTGATTACTTGACAAAGCAAATTTATGCATGTGACCTTTGCATGATCTTGGGAGACACTTTTAAAATATTTCACATTATATTATTATTATATAATTCTTTATCATTTAACAATAAAATTACTTTCTTATCAAAGCTGTTCACATCAGGTCTTTAGACATTAAATGTGAACTTGTTTTTAGGTAAATTACCTCCAAAAATGAGTTTAGAGGATGCCCAAGGCATAGTTTTTTTCTGGAAATTGAATGAAAATATGTATTGCTTTTTGTGATGCATTACTCAGTGATTTGTCCCAGCTTTGAGGATTTTGTCTTAATTTATATTTAATTATGTAATAAATACAGTTATAACGGCTTTAAGCACTACTAAGTTCAGCATAGAGTAGTCCTTTTGGGAATTCTAAAAAATATTTTATTTTGAAGGACATTGTTACAATTGTAACAAATTAAATAAGTAAATGATGGCGGATCAGGGCATCAGACCATGGACTAGGCTCTTCTCATCATCACTGGCATTCTATAGTCAAAGGTTCTTGTACAAATGGTGAAAAGATGCGAATCACAAAGAGTAGTAAATTCGCTGGCCAAGTCCCAGAGGCAAGCAGTTTGACATCAACAAAGTTGCCAAAACTCTGATTCAACACAGTTTCTGGGCACTTGAATTATGTTCTTTTTTGTAGTACTTCTCTTGGATTGGTTTTGTCTCAATAACAGCCAAATAATCTCCAAGCTCGGATCTTTTGATGTCTATGTGTCTTCCCTATCAACTACATTGTTAAATTTCTATTTCCATGTACGTCTCATGACTACATGATCTTCAGTGACAGAGTTGGTATTTTGTTTACCATTGTGGCTGCAGGACTCAACACAGCATAAAACCCAACAAACACAGTGCAGATGACTTGTTAATAAATGACTAAATGGAGGGAGGACTTAAAGCCTCATGGTTTGAAAGTGATTTAGGAGTTAAGAAAGTAGGCTCACAGAATATTTGACAATGATGATGATAATGATGATGTTGATGATGTAACACTGGCTATGATAGAATACAAGGAATCGAGCTATTTTCTGATAGACATTTAGAAACAACTAAATCTATTTGAGAATTAAGCAATAATAGTATGTATTTGGAATTTATGTGACTTTTTTCATTATATGAAAGATTGGGATTTGTCAACACAAGGGATCTAGAGATCGGTAATGAAGTTACTCCAACTGTGATAAAATGTAATAAGGACCTCAAGTGGAGCAAAAGAAGTAGGAACTTACTGGGAAAGGAGAGATAGATATTTCACTGGTAGAATCAAGGAAACTTGATGGCTGATTGAATGTGATGAGGGAGTAATCAAGTGTGATTCGAGGTTTACAAGGAAAATGAACACTGTATATAAAAGTCCATTATGTTCCAAAAATATTTCCTGTGGAATGTGGAGGGAGATGTTAATTTTATCTCCTTTTCATATTTTAAATAATTCAGGGACCATGTAATCATATATAAAGTCTCTTTTCATTATGGACACTATTTTATAAACATATTGTATTTCTTTTTCTTGACAACATTCAGCCCCATAGTTACTTTAATTGAGAGAGTCACTTGTGTCAATTCATTTAGGTGACTATATGTGTACTTCTTCTAGGAGGTTATAGTTGTGTGATCCATTTTTTCTAATGCTTTGGAGAGAAAGAATTGAAATATATTCACCCACAAAAACCTAGCATGGAAATCAGTATTCTTTACTAACATGAAATTCCTGTATTTTTATAAGTAAATATGTGAAGAAAAAAAATTGAAAAGTAAAAACATTTGAACCGAAAAGGATTTTAAATTTGGTAAACCTATGTTTTTTTGCTTCATAGTTCAAATAAAAAATAATAATGTACATTACATATAGAGCAAAGTATAAGAAAAATAACCTAAACTTCTTTCAATATAGTTATGCAAAGAAGAAATTTGCAGTGGGAAATTGTGCTACAATATGTTTTAAAATATGTACATTTTATTATAAATTATCTTTTATATTTTTGTTCATATGTAAGTTATTAAGAATAGCAGACAAAACAGAAAACAAAAGTCAAAGGAGTAAATAGGTCAAATACTGAAGCTGAATATATGAATATTTAATTTAACTGGAAACTTTCTATAGCTAAGTATTTGGGAAGGAATCCTCCAATCCATGTGAAACAAATCTTCCAGCTTTGGGGTACTTTTTATTATCCAGATTATGCCTCATGTCCCCATATTATAACTTTGGAAAGTCTCACAAAACATTTCTTCACAATTCTATGAGAGTTTTAGTCTATTGGTCAGAATTTCCCTTTTTATTCTAAGGGATTTCTGTTTTCTTGTCACATATACTGAAGCTTATTTTTAGTTCCTGTGTCCAACGTTTTCTTTTTTTGGCTCCTTTCACATTGCACTATCTCATTTATTTTTATTAGCTTACAATAGAGCACCCCAAGAATTATTGTATTTATTAGATGTTTATTGAAATGGCATTAATAAAATTAACATATTACCAAAATGCTTACATTTTAGTACTAGATAAAACTGTAGTCATTGCACACCATAGGTAAAATTCCACTGACTCGGTCTTCCTATACAGTTTATTTTCTTCCTCTCCCTCATACTCTCTCTCTTTATATATATAGTTTTTCTCAAATCTTTACTACCCTTTAGTTTTTATATTTCTTCAGAATTCAACATCCATTTTATCTGTTAAATAAAGTGATTTAGCTCATTTTTTGTTTCACATTTTCCTTTGAGAACATTTTCTGGGGAAGCAATACACTACTCACCTTTTATCACTCAAGATCCATTGTCAACTCCTTCTTATAAATTATCTTTACTACTAAGAGTGTATTGCTCTCTCCCTAGACAGGCATAAGAGATGTCAGCAATTTATTCTATAAATGGTCTTTTTATTCTTTCCAATAAATATAATAATAAGTGGTTAAAATAAAACTAATCAAAAACTGTGGAGAAACAACTTTTCTCTTGATAAATGTTGGTGGAGCTTTGCTGTGTGACTACTTATGAAAAGGGGTGAGCAAAAGATATGAACAGACACCTCACCACATAAGACACAAAGATGGCAAATAAACATATGAAAAGATGTTCAACATCATATTATCACAAGGGAAACCATACACTTATTAAAGTGGTAAAAACCCAAAACACTGACAATCTGCTGAGGATGTGGACCAACGGGAACTCTCGTTCATTGCTTGTGGGGATGAGAAATCGTAAAGCCACTTTGGAAGACACTTTGGCAGTTTTTGTTGTTGTTGTTGTTGTTGTTGTTTTACAAAATGAAACACTCTCTTACCATATGATCCAGTAACTATGCTCCTTGGTATTTACCAAAATGAGTAGAAAATGTATGACAACACCAAAACCTACACAGATAGTTTTTCCTCAAAATATTAAAAATAGAATTAACACATGATCCAGCAATCTCACTTCTGAGTATTTATCCAAAAGAATTAAAATTAGGATCTCAAAGAGATATGCACCCCATGTTTTTTGCAGCATTATTCACAATAGTCAAGATATGGAAATAATCTAAATGTCTATCACTGGATAAATGGATAAAAAATGTTATACACACATACACACAATGGAATATTTTTCAGCAATAAAAAAGTAGGAAATCATGCCCTATATGACAATACAGATGGACCTTGAGAATATTATACAACTTAAGCCAATCATAGAAGGACAACCACCATATGATTCCACATACATGAGGTATCTAAAATAACCAAACTCATAGAATTAGAAAGTAAATTGGTGGTTGATGAGAGCTAGTGGGAGGGGTAAGTAGGAGTTGCTGTGCAATGGGTTTAAAGTTTCAATTATGCAAGATTAATAAGTTTTATAGGTCTGCTGTATATTGTGCTTATAGTTAACAATATTGTACTGTACACTTAGAATTTTGTTGACAGGAGATCTCATATTATCTGTTATTACTACAAAAAAAAAAAAAAAACCTAAAAAGGGATGTTTATAACAGCTTTATTTATAATTTCCAAAACTTTGAAGCAACCAGGAAGTCCTCTGGTTGGTGACTGAATAAATAAACTGTAGTATATACATATATATATAATATATATATATATATATTACAATGTTATTCATTGCTAAAAAGAAAAAAATCTATCAAGCCAAAAAATGACATGGAGGAAACTTAAATGTACATTACTAAGTTAAAGCAACCAATCTGGAAAGGCAAGATACTGTATGAGTCCAACTATGTAACACTGGAAAAAGCAAAAACATAGAGACAGTAAAAAGATCAGTGGTCGCCAGAGGTTTGTAGTGAAGAAAGCATGAATACATAGAACACAGAGGATTTTTAGGGCCATGAAACTGTTTTGTCTCATACTGTAATGGTGGATATATTTCATTATACATCTGTCAAACCTGTAGAATCTACAACAACAAGGGTGAATACCAGTGTAAACCCTGGACTTGGGGTGATAAAGCTATGTCAATATAGGTTCATTGATTGTAATAAATGCGCTGCTCTGGTGAAGGACACTGATGGTGGGGGACACTGCATGGAGTTGGGGGCAGAAGGTACATGAGAGCTCTCTTTAACCTTCTGCTCAATTTTGCTGTGAACCTAAAACTGCTCTAAATAATGTCTGTTATTTAAACTTCATTGAATGGCCTAGTGATAACAGCATTAAAATAAATTTCTCAGAATTAAAGTAAAAGTCTTAGTTTATTCATATTTTGGGAAACATGAAAAAGGACAGTGGTTGTTCTAGAGATCCTTGAAGAGGGAATGAGCAGACGTTTCTTTGTCTTCGGCCAAAATCTAGTTTTAAGATCTTTGCCATTGTAATAAGCAGGGCAGAGTGGAAGGAAAACAAAACAAAACCAGAAAACGTGTGAAGTGTCCAGCAGTTTCCTATTTTAATAGTGATCAAAACTTTTTTTTTAATTTGAGGAAACTTTTGCCCTGAAAAACAATAATTAGTTCTTCTAGACATGAAAAAAACAAAACAAAAAACGTTGAAATGGAAATGTTTTGGAACTGGGGCCAGTGATTATACTACTGCTTTGGAGATGAGGAAAACAAACAAAGCTACCACCATCACCACACAAAAGCACATGCATGTGTGTCCACAGGCCCATGTACACACATGAACACACACGTACTATCACACACACAGATTTTGAAGGCATGGCAGGTCTAATCCTAACAAATGTGTTAACTCTTGAGATAAACTGAACAAAACTGAAAGGCAAGGAGGTCAACAGAGTTGGGCAGTTTGGAATTGGTTCTCCATTCAGTTTGTGACTTCTGAAGAATCAAGATCCAGAAGACTGGTGGCATTTTGTGAGATGTTGGTAATAAGCAAAGCTACTTTGGTGCCTGGTGACAAAGTGTGTCCATAAGTATGGAAGTGACTAGCCTGCCTCTTTGTAGATTGGAGTTCTTCTGTGGCACCCTGGTGGCTGTCTCTAGGAACATCTGGATTGCAATTCTTCCATGGGCTTTGAATTTTTTATAATGATACCCTTTGAAAGTTGCAGTTGTAAAGTCTTCAAGGAGATTTATCAACAGGAATTATTAACAGCTACAGGGGGATAAAAAACATGACACATTGATTATTACAAAAGACAGATTGTTTTCTGGGGATTTTACACATACACACACACACACACGTATAAAACCTGTAGAGCAGTTGAGGGGGATATGATCTTGCTAAGGGCTGGAGGGAGCTCAAATTTATTGAAATTAGGGCATTCTTGTCAGAGTAAATTCATAACAAAAATACTTCACTTTAAGCCAAGTTGATGAAGTTTGTCTACAGATGTTAAATTTTTAATGACTTTAAAAAAAAATACCAGTGTGAATCTCTGAGTTAAGCTGAGGTGTTTGGGCGCTTGTTTTGTTACTGTTTGGTATATTTCTCGCTGTAGAGCTCCTTAATAATGGTGCTGAAAAATAAACAAGCAAAAACTTTATGAAGGAACAAATAAATTAATGAATTAAACTACTTTATGTAATATTTCTTCTCTCAGTAATTTTTCAAGGGCTATAAAACAGTAAGTTTGGGGTTTCACTCTAGCAAGCTTTGGGAGGCTGAAATTCAGCCTTGCTCATTGAAGGACTAATACGTTGGGTACCAGATTTTAATGGATACACTTACAGGACATCAATTTTTTAAATAAACAGAAGCAGCTTTTAATTGTCCTGGCATATTTTATCTAATCAACATGAAGAAAATAATCCACAAAGAGTGTAACAAGAGAAAATAAAATCGTATTCAAATGACTACTTCCAGTTTAAAAAGATTGTTATTGAAAACAAACGTTTTTTATGACTTACTTGGCCTTCCTCCTGCTCCCTCATCCATCCTCATCCACTTGCTCACAGGGAGACAAATAATGTTGGATCACATAAATTACAAATTATCTTTGATTTAATAATCCAATTAGTCCTTTTTGCAAAGAGTCTTTAATTGCAATAAAAATTCTCAGTCATTTGGATAGTTTCTCTTCCCCTGCTGTCTTTTTTTTTTTTCATTAAAGTACCATCAGTTACAATGTTACAACCAAGATGACATCTTGGTTCCTTGCTGGAGATCCCGTCTGACTCTCGTGGAGATCTGCAATCTCTCTATATTGCAGGAGAATCAGAGGCAATGCCCATAGCTTCACCTTAGAGCCTACCTCTGCCTGATCATGCTCTGCTGTGATGTGATGCTATGACCACACCATGGGCAGCTGTTGGTTGTGAAGGGAGGGTTCTCTTTCCAGGTCCTAAATGGACAGCAGGGCCAATGGCACCTCTCTTTGCTCTCAGAAGTTCTTTTACTCATTGAAGGCATCCCTCTCTTTTCAAAAAAGTATGAAATCGGCATCTATTTTCCATAGCCACTTCTGTTTCTTCGTGTTCCCCAATATCTTCAAGTTGGAGAAGCACCTGAACTTGCTTCCACTCTTCCTGTGTTCTTTTTGTTTAGCCCATACAGGTGAATCCTGAATCTTTCTTTTTTTTCCACAGGGAAATTCAATTTCTTTGAGTTCTCTGGAGCACAGTTGTTGATATGGGAGAGAATAATAAAGGAATTTGGAAAATCCGTTCTCAAGATAATAGCCTGTCTTACAAAGCTGTGTCTTGTGCATAATCCAATTTGAATGTCAAAATTAATATTGCTTGGGCATTTTTTCTTTCACTCCATCTGTAACAAATTTTAATCTTCTTCTAAGCAGATGGATGCCTAGGGTAGTCCAGGGCAAAGGCCAGAGACTCAGGAAAGCAAAAGGATGAAAATATGTAATTTTAAAATCAATTGCTCCTATCAGAATGGTTTATTTAAAGGCTCACCACATCTGCCTACAAAACTTTGCTCTTCTTGTTTAATTTACTTTATACTGTACTTTGTGCATGCCTCTTAATCTTCTCTTCAAATTAAAGTTATTAAAGATTTTAAACAGAAGAGTAACACAAGATATATAATAAAATTCATTGCTTCTCTCCTCTAACCTAACCAATATTAAAAACATTTTTCGAAGAAGTACCTACTTTTTCTGTCTTTAAATAATTAAGGTAAATGTATGGATCTTAAGTTCATTTGAATGAGTTTTGACAAGGTACACATCCAATAACCCAACTCCTTGCTCATGGTTTAGAACATTCCATCAGCCTCAGAGAATCTCCTTACATCTCTTTACAGTGGAAGGGGAGCAGAACTGGCGACCCAAATATGCTTTTTTAGCATAAAAATAATTTTGAAGGAACAGCAGACATAGAAAAAGCTCTGAAAACTGAGTAGAGGTTACCCTCTTCTAAGAGACATTTACATTTATAAGGGAAATCCCCATTTGTAAGGGCGTCTCCCTCTGTAAGAGGAAGTGAAGGCTAAGTCCCTAGAAACTTATCAACGGAGAAGGCAATGGCCTAAACCGGATTAACAATCTGACCCTTGTTTACTGTGTTTTCCCTGATAGCTGGCTTCCCCACTGTCCTAACATCTTCCTTTGCCTTTATCTGGAGACGGTATTTAAAGCATGGCTTGAGCCATTTCAGTTGGTTACTCAGTTTTCCTGTGTACCTCCCTTGTGTACAGGAGGTATACAGGTTATTAAACTTCTGTTTGTTTTCCTTCTGTTAATTTGTCTTTTATTAGAGAAGGGTAAAGGGAAAATTATTTTTCCTCTCCTCACAATTACCACATTCCAGAAGCAAGCACAGATCTGATATCTATCACAACCCATTACATCTGCCTCTGTTCTTAAAATTCATCTGAATAGAATCATAAATTATGTGCTATTTCTTTCACTCAATATACTACTTTTGAGATTAATTCATGTTACTGTATTTCACTACTTTTTAACGATGTGTAATATTTTATTGTAACTATATAATTTGGATATTTTATAATTTGGGGCTGTTTTAGATAAAGATGCTACAGAAAGGTTTTTGTTTTTTTTTAATGGTTTTGAGGACACATGTTTATGTTACCCTGTCAGTTCTGTCTTTCTCTCCGAAACTCCTCCCGGTGGGTCACCAGGCCTGACATTCTGGCCTCTGTCTGTCCCTGTCATTCATCTTCTGCTCTCTCCCCTCCCTCCTGGTCCCTCTAGACTCCTTTAGCTTCTTTGAGAGTTGAGGACGCCGTGGGTGTTTGCACCACCCCTTCCACCTGCTAGTAATCGTCCACAGATGTCAGCACTGGTGACCTTGCTTCGTCATTTATAGAGCAGTTAAACTGTCTCCCGCTCAGAGAGGTCTTTTCTGATTATCCAGTCACTTTCTATCATTTTACAATATTTCATTTCTCTCCTTAGCATGAAACATTTTTTTTGACAACACTGTTTATTGAGTGAATTTATATGGAAAATAATGAAGATTGTTTCCTTTATCTTTTTTTTTTACTTATTTTAAAGGCCTGGGAGGGGTCATAAAAATGTGTCCAAGTGTTCATTTTTGTAAAATTTGCAAATTTAATGAAATGGCTTGGTTACAGTGCTATCCCTTTCCATTTCTTTTTTGAATCAGATACGGTTCAAGTGGCCGCCCTTACTGGAGATGTGTAAGTGGAACTGGGTTTTTAATATGTTTGGTTTGATTTAACAGGGTATATTGGTGTGGTTCCTAATAACTTCCATGTATATGTGGTTTACTGGTAAGTGCCCTGGGTAGGAATGACTTCTATAAATACTTCACACACAGTACAGACTCCCCCACACTCACCAGCATCCTGGCACAATTATGCAGGGCCAGTGGTCTTTGCTCAATAATATGTCTATGGCACCTGGTATGGGAAATACGCACGTGGATGGCCGAGGAGAAACAAGAATAACTCTAGTGTGTCAAAAATGCTTCTCATCATGAGACATACACAATTTTAAGCAGAAATTATAAGCTTAGTTAAAATAGAGGTTTTTCTCCTTATAGGAATATACTTAATAATGTAAGACATAGCATCATATAAAAATATCTTAAACATTTTGTTGGGATCATGCAAAGGAGAATTTACCAATATTCTGGTGTCTTTAAGGGGAAAATATGCCACAGTATACAATTAGGAATTAAGACTGTCTGTGAAGGTTCATGGTGTATGCATCCCAACATACTAAATTGGTCTTTAGTGTCTGATGAATCCTGTCTTAACACAATCCAAAGTTCTAGATGAAACGACCCACAAAATTATAATGAACACAGTGAAAAATCACCTGAAGGAACAATTTCCACAGTTGAAAAGTTCCTACACATATTCATTAGTGAGCTGATGTACATACAAACATAGTGTCAATTTTATAATTCACTTAAATTGCCTATATATATGACTAAATCTTAGTTTACTTTTTATTATGACAGGAATATTATCACAATGGAAGGCATAAGAATGTAAGCTTAGAAAAAGAACTGACAGGCCCTGAAAATGTCAAAGACTGTTATTTAACACAGTTGACTATAAATGCTAAATCCATGCAGATAAAAACGTACAAAGAAATAAACATAACGTAAATGATAATGGAAGAATTTTTTTTTAAAATTTGTAAGAATGATGAGAATCTCCAAGACTAAACAAAAAATTTCAACAATAGTACAGAAAAGCACAATTTATAGTCAACAGAGAATACACAAATGTTAGCTGTAGCTTCATTTTGATCAATGTAATGACTTTAAAAAGTCTTTCTTGATGGCCTGTTATGATGAAAAATAATTTATATCAACACTAGCGCATGAAAGATACCTTGTCTGTTAAAATTAGTGATGATAAAAAAGCTCTTCAAATAAGAAACAACAGATGCTTTTCAAACACACAGTTAAAAACTGGTAAAATAAAAAATTTCCAAACTTTAATGAGTATATAAACTAATTTTAACAACACAGATAACACTTCAGGTGATTTTTCAGAGTGAATGAGTGTGGTAAGAACCTTCAGACGGCAGGAAGAGTCCTTAGAGCACAGAAGGTCGTGCTTGTTTGGATTATGCATTAATCAAACACAACTCACTAGATCACTATCTTTAGGAACAAATAAAACAAAACATTCAATATTATTTTGAAAGCCTGAAAGTAATAGTTGTTGCAATGATTTTTTAAAAATTTTCGAGAGTGAAAGAGATGTTTCCAAAAGCGATGGTTTCCAAATTAACAGAATTTTAATCTAAATAAATGCCCAAACTGATGAATTGTTGCATGAACATTTCAGAAAGTATTAAAATGAAAAAAGTGACTTGGTTATCCTGAAGATAGTGATAAGTTAATCAAAATATTGGAAAAATATAAAAGAAACAGTAAAAAAAACTCAGACAAAAATATTGAGCAGTTACAGGCTACTGTGACCTTTTATTATAACAGAAATTTCTATGAGTGGTTTTAAAATTTTTCATTAGAGAAAACAATCTATCTGTGACTTGATTCAACCAAGTGAAACAAGTTCTGGGTGACTGTATTCTGCTTTTGAACAATATTCAAAGCCAGTCAAGTGACAACAAAGCTGTTTTGAAAGGTGAGGAAAAGGGGCTGGTGCACTTTTTAAAACCTTAATTACGCATAACATGTTGTGCACAGTTCATTGCTTTAATCTTATAGAAGAAAATATAAAGTTCCTGGAGTTGTTGACTAGTTTGGTATTTTGGAATCATTATGTGTTATTTTCACTTCAGCAATAGATGAAGTATTTTAAACACACTTGAAGTTGAATTTTTAGTGGGTAAATGTAATGATATAGTTTGCACATTGAAAAGTTCTCTAAATCTTATGCTGTGCATAAAGCAATATTTTAAAGATTCTAACCTTCATTTTTAAAGATTTTGAAGAGCAACTCAAATTCAAATGAGATGCAAAATGGTTATTCAAGATGTTGATGAAGCTCAAAAAGTGTTTAAATCAATTTGGTAAGAATTTTGGAATTTTTCAATAAAATAAGTGAGAAATTAAATTATGAGTTGTGTATATATGAATGGTAGCGTCTTCATTCATTGTTACATTTATTTGTGAAAGAACAGAGAAGATTTCAAATAAAAATGTAATGGGAAATATATGAAACAGAAGTGATAAAATCAACAGAAGTAGAAACAGGAATTATTTTGACTTTGAGAAGCAAATTGAAACAAATAATTTTTATATTATACAAAACATAGTAATTCGCTAAAGACAAGAGGTACATTTGCATAATGAATATTGGATTATATGTAAACACAGACAAATATTAAATTTCTTGATAATTTGACACAAAATACTAACATCAATGAACATAACCTCAAAGGCAAACTTGTTAAAGAGAGTTGTCAATTCCTAGAGGATTTAAGTTACTACACAAAAATATTTGAGATGCAGAGTGCAGTTTATGTAAGAAAAATAACTGGATAGAGGCTGTCTTAGTTCCTACAGGCTGCTATAACAAAACACATAGACTAGATGGCCTATAAACAACACATATTTATTTCTCACAGTTCTGGAAGCTGGACGTCCAAGATCAGGGTACCAGCATGGTCAGGATTGGTGACAGCCCTCTTCCTGGTTCATAACCAGTGGCTTTGCTGCGTCCTCACATAGTGGAAGGAGCAAACGCTCTCTCTCATGCTTCTTTTAGAGAGCATTAATCTCATTTATGAGGGCTCTGCCCTCATGACCTGAGTACCTCCCAAAATCCCTACCTCCAATACCATCATATTGGGCATTGGGATTTCAATAGGTAAATTTCAGAGGGACACAAACAGCAAAAGTGTACTGGACCAATGTCACTGTGTATGTGGAGGCTTCCCCAAATTAACAGGCAATTCCCAGACCCCAGCAGAATGTCAGAGAGTTCAACTCAATTCTGGCACCATCTACCTGGAGATAGAATCAGATTCAACAAGTAAAGAAAGGGCTAGGTCCCACAAGACCGCCCTCCACTGCAGAGTCGAGGCACAAGCCAGGTGGCTACCTGTGCTTCTGACCAACTGGCTGTAGATCCTTAGTTTAGATTAATTTGCTAGAAAGCCCAAAGAGCTCAGGAAAACTTACTAGCTCAGCAGATTACTGACTTATTATAAAAGGATGTTATAGGATAGGAAACAACAGCCAGATGAAGAGACACATAGGGTGAGGTCCCAAAGAAAGGAGCTGTGTCCTCTTGGAGTGTGGGACCTGGAGTGGGGGCAGATGAAGGCTAAAGTTTCCCCCAAATGGAAGCTCTTTAAAGAAGGATGAAAAAGCTTTCCTTTGGGGTTTTTACGGAGGCTTCAGTACAGAGCCACGATTGTCTAAATCATTAGCCAATGGTAATTAATTCAATCTCCAATGCCTGTCCTTTCCCCCAAAATCAAGGGATGGGACTAAAAGTTCCAATCCTCTAGTCACATGGTTGGTTCTCCCGGCAACCAGCTCTCACCCTGGGGTGGGATCCAAAAGTCTCCTTCCCTGAGGCATTTTCAAAAACTAAGGACAAGAGACCAAATATTAATCCATTGCTCTTTTTGCTCAGGAAATTCCAAGGGTTTGGGGAGCTGTGAGGCAGGAACTCTGGTTGAGGACCAAATATATATTTCACATGTATCATCTGAATAACCAAGACTATACTTTCCAGTAAATCACAGTGTCCACAAATTTTTGTGCCAAACAAAAAGTTGCACAAATTTTCAGCCTATACATCTATAGAGACTTTCCAAAATATTACCAAAATCACAGCTGGACATTTACAATAATGAGTTTTAAAATAGAAATTTTCTGAAGTATGAGTAATAATAATGAAAAAATAATATTTAATTGATTATACAAGGATAAAGATTCATTATTTTCTAGTCTCTATTTTGAAAATAACATTAGAAAATTGTTGGTATATATAGAGACTTTCAAAGAATATGTAGCCAAAAGCATAAGAAATAAGAAACAAAAAACATGATTGTTGTTATTGTGATGATGATGTCATTTTGCATTGTCTGTGGCCCTAAAAGCAAACTTGACTAACCTATTTTGATTTTTGAATCCAAAACTGTGGATCCTTTCAATACTATTCTATAGTACTTTTTAAAAAATAAAGTATCTCCTAATTTTTAAAAATGTGTTGAGCTGGTAAATATCTACATTCTTTATCTTAGATCATGGACATTTTGGAATAAGAAATGAAGACTAAGAAAAGCTTAGAAGGGTGGGTGGAGAAGTAGAAATTTTTAGGGATTACAGAACACTTTGAATGGATATGTGAGGAATTATTTGGTGACTGAACATTTGAAACTGAATGAAAAGAAAATATTACTAGAAAATAAAATGAAATTGGACTTGTTTAATTCCTTGATAAACTAATCATTAAAAGCCAGTTAATTTTTATAAAGTGATAAAATGTTTATTTCCATTCTTGGTAACTGTTATGGATTTAATTGTGTCCTCCTATAATTCATATACTGAAGCCCTAACTCCCAATGTGACTGTATTTGATGGCCAGTCACCTGCAAGACAAGGAGAATGGTCTCAGGAGAAACTAAACCTGCTGGCATCTTGATCTTGGATTCCTTCAGAATATATGAGAAAATAAATTTCTGTTTATGAGCCACCCAGTCTGTGCTGTTTTGTTAAGGCAGACCAGCAAACTAATAGAATAACAGTAAATTTTGTTAATTAAATTTTGTTCTGCTTTATGTGATTATCTTCTATTGTAAATTAAATTTGTACACTAAAATGTATTGTGTCTTGAAAACTAAAAGCTAGCTTCTGTTAGTTTCTATGAAAAGTAGTCTAATAATTGCAGAGTGCTAGTAACTCTGAAAAGTGGCCTGATTACTCACAAAAATATATTCAGGTTATATGGTGAATTTTAGAAGGAAGATATACCCTACAGGTTAATATTTAAGTGAAACAACAACAAAGATATCACGCCATATTTATATCTTTGACAAAAGCAATTGCATTATATGTAAAAGGGCTTAGATTTATCTCTCGCTATTTTTTAAAGCCTCCTTTTAAAAAAATCAGCAAATTATATTTTAATTACAGATAGCAATTAATTTTAACCAAGTGTTAAATAAAATTTTATTGTTAATTTCTTTTTAATTAACTTGCAGAAACAACCCTGAATGCTAAGCTTACCTGAGGTCCTGATTAAAGTTTTATTCTAGTAATGCTATAGGCTTGAGGGGGAAAGGTGATTGGATATAAAAGTGAAACACACGTGGATGCCTTAAGAATTAACCACACTGACAGTAGCCACCAACCAATGAGGAAAAATATACCTTGATAGATATTTCAATATGTTAAGAAAAATGGTTGTATAGTGTTGAACAAATACATCATTTTAAAAGTTACATTGTATTGTACATTGTGCATTGTATTGATTCCACTTGACTTAAAAGTTATCAATCTATCCCATGACTTTTTTTATGATTAGGAAAATTGAGTCACTAGTGTAGTCAACTTCAGTATATATCTCTGCAATCAGTTTACCCTGTTATTAAAATCTTGTATTACTATGGTAAATTTGCTACAGTTAATAAAGAAATAGCTATGTTATTACCTAAAGCCCACAGCTTGTTTATATTGCCTTCGTTTTGTCCTTTTTCTGTCCTAGGATCTCACTCATATTATATTTAGTCGTCATGACTTTTTAGGCTCCATATAGCTGTAGCGGTTTCTCAGACTTTCCCTGTTTGTGATAACTTTGACAGTTTTGAGGTGTACTGGTCAAGTATATTGTGGGACTTCTTTTTATTGGAATTGATTGATGTTTTTTCTCATAGATAGCTTAAGGTATGGGCTTGGGGGAAGAAATTCATAGGGTTAAAGGGCTTTTTCATTACAGCATATCAAAGGTGTTTATTATCAACATCATTTCTGACCATGTATACTGGTCCCAGCTATCTGGCTGAAATGGTGTTGTCAGGTTTCTCTTAGAGGGTTATTCTCACTTTTTTTTCTGCTTTCCATGCTGTATTCTTTAGAAGGAAGTCACTAGGTACATCCACATTTAAGATGTGAGGAATTATGCCCTCTTTCTTTAGCATGGAATGTCTACATACTTTATTTGGAATTCTTCTATATGGGAAATTTGTCTGTTTTATCAGATTTATTAATGTATTTAATTATTTCATTATATAAATATGTAATAATGAATATGTCTTTTATAATTTGGGTTATAATTCAATACTATATTATTTATTTTGTTTGCTCAAATTTTTCCAGCTTTGACCCTTAGAAACTCTTTTAGTTCATTCCTTTGTCCCTTTGACCTACTCCAACAATGTTTGTTTTGCTTTGTTTCTGTTTTTTTTGTGCACTTTCTTACTTTCTGGCATTACAAGATGCTCTGGGCATGTTTTATATATATTTCCCCCAACACTCTTAGAATTGTCCATTTCTCTATGGTGCCCTGGTTCTTTTTATTGGAGATTAGAATTAGAAACAAAGATTTTGGTGCAAGGTGTGCTTGTTGGTAATAGGATATTATTTTTTAGTTTGTCTTTGGTGACTTTCTGACAGAATTGTCCTTCAGGGAGTTAGGAATTCTGATCTATATTGCATAAAAATGATTAGTGTAAATATATAAATATATATGGTAGACTTCAAATATATACATGTATGTGGTGTTATTTGAACCCATGGGAGTAGGTAATATTGCCTATAGAGAACAATTTAGTGTGATGATTGACACTGCCACAATTATCTGACACCACTGCAGACATAACTGAGCACCTGATTCCTGGGGACATCATGCACCCAGCAGAGGCACCAGAATGCCGTAATCCCAAACAGTCACCACATGTGCACGGCTGACCAAGTCTAACCAGCACAGTGCAATCTAACTGGCAAACCCAGGAATCATCCGCTAATATACAACATTCCAGATATTTCCAGGTCTGTCGGCTTAAAAGCCCTATACCATTTGTCCCCTCTTGACATTTATGTGAGAGAGCCCTCCTGGGCTTTTTCGCTCTGTATTCAAGCTTTGGCCCCTACAAATATGTTTGTATATGTATATGTAAATGTATGTGTTCTGACTTAGTGAGGATTAGACTCCAAAGAACATTTAGGGCACACAATGCAGAATATAAATAAACAATGAAATCAGTCAGAGAGCTAAGACAAAAAGAAGAAACATGCCAAAAATCATTTTTAAGGCTGGAGTAGTTCAGTATCAAATGTGAAAAATCCTGAAAATCTTTCAACATCAATGGCACTTAGATGCTAATCAGTGAAACTGAATTAACATTGTGTGGGACCGAATAATGAATGTGAAGGAGCAAAATGATGAGCATTGACACAGACAGCTATTTGAGAATGACAGAAAACATTGATAACTAGCAAGGCTTGAGGAAGACTGCTTAAAATGAGTAGAAACAGAGCCTGAGAAAAAGGTAAGAGAATAATATCAGAAACGTCGATGAAATGAAAGTTAAAATGATGAAAGTCAGGGATAACACCCCTGACTGAGGGCTGAGCAGCTGACTGGCTGCTGGCTGACTATGTGACCAACTTCTGACCACGGTAAGTGAGCCTGACATCCTTGACAAATAAATACGTTTGGTAGGATCTCCAGTTTCCCGTTCAAAACTGATGTTTTACATGAAGTGCGTAATTAAAGTATTGCTATAAAATATAACCTTATTGATGCTAATAGTAGGTTATTCTAAAAGTGTGAACCTACTTGCCTTTATTTCTGGTGTATTTCTAAACATGGACAGAAACAAAAGTTAGGAACCTGGGAAAAAGAAACAAAACTCTTTCAGAGGGTAATCCCCTCTGATTTTCCCATTTTTCAAAGAGGAAAATATACAGGCATGCCTCATTTTTTGTGCTTTGCTTTATTATGCTTGGCAGATACTGCATTTTTCACAAATTAAGGTTTGTGACGACCTCACATTGAGCAAGGCTACTGGTGGCACTTTTCCATCAGCATTTATTCACTTCTTGTCTCTGTCACAATTTGGTAATTTTGCAATATTTCAAACTTTTTTGTATTATTATTGTATTTGTTGTGGCAATCTGTGGTCAGTAACCTTGGATTTTACTCTTGTAATTGTTTTGGGGCACCACAAACCATGCCCATATAAGACGCTGAACTTAGCTGATAAACGTTGTTGTGTTCTGACTGCTCCTCTGACCAGCTGTTTCCTCATCTTCCTCCCTTTTCTCAGGCCTCCCTGTTCCTTGAGACACTATGGAAACTAGGCCAAGCCTACCATGGCCTCTAAGTGTTCAAGTGAAAGGAAGTGAAAGGAAGGAAGTATATATCTCTCACTTTAAAACAAGCTCCAGAAAGATTAAGGTGAATGAGGAAGGCATTTAAAAGCCAATATAGGCCAAAAGCAGAGCCTCTTCTGCCAAACAACTAGCTGAGGAGTGAGTGCAAAGGAAGAATTCTTTAAGGAAATTAAGTGCTACTCCAGTGAACACGCAAAGGATAAGAATGTGAAACAGCCTTATTGTTGACATGGAAAAGGTTGTAGTGATCTAGAGAGATCAAACCGGCCACAACATTCCCTTGAGCCAAAGCCTGATCCAAAGCAAGACCCTAACTCTTCAATTCTGTGAAGTCTGAGAGAGGTGAAGAAGCTACAGAAGAAAAATTTGAACAAAGAAAGGCTGGTTCATGAGGTTTAAGGAAAGAAGCCGTCTCCGTAACATGAAAGTGCGAGGTGAAGCAGCAAGTGCTGGTGTAGAAACCGCACTGGGTTATCCAGAAGATCTAGCTAAGACTGTTAATGAAAGTAGCTACACTAAACAACAGAGTTTTTAATGTGGACAAAACAGCCTCTTAACTTTGGAAGAAGATGTTTTCTAGGACTTTCACAGCTAGAAAGGAGAAGTCAATGCCTGGCTTCAGGGCTTTAAAGGACAAGCTGACTCTTGTTAGGGGCCAATGAAACTGGTGACCTTAAGTTGGAGTTAATGCTCATTTATCACTCTGAAAATCCAAAGGTGCTTTAGAATGATGCTAAACCTATTCTGTCTGTGCTCTAGAAATAAAACAACAGAACCTGGATGACAGCACATCTATTTACAACATGGTTTACTAAATATTTTCAGCTCACTGTTGAAAATTACTGCTCAGAAAAAAAAGATTCCTTTCAAAATATCACTGCTCATTGACAACGTGCCTGGTCACCCAAGAGCTCTGATGGAGGTTAATGTTATTTTCATATCTGTTAACACAACATCCATTCTGCAGCCCATGGATAAAAGAGTAATTTTGACTATCAAATCTCATTATTTAAGAAATACATTTTGTAAGGCTATAGCTGCCATAGAGAGTGATTCCTCTGATGGATCAAGGCAAAGTGAATTGAAATTTTTTGAAAAAGACTCACCATTCTAGACGCCATTAAGAACATTTGTGATTCATAGGATGAGGTCAACATGTCAACCCTGACAGAAGTTTTGAAGAAGTTGACTCTGACCCTCATAGATGTCTTCAAAGGGCTCAAGAGTTCAGCCGAGGAAGTAACGTCAGACATTGTGGAAACAGCAAGAGAACTAGTATTATAAGTGAACCCTGAAGATGGGACTGAATTGCTGCAACCTCATGGTAAAACTTGTGCAGACGGCGAATTACTTCTTATGGATGAGCAAAGAAAGTGGTTTCTTGAGAGTGAATCTGCTCCTGGTGAAGATGCTGTGACGACTGTTGAAATGACAACAAAGAATTTAGAATATTCCAGAAACTTAGTTGATAAAGCAGCAGCAGGATTTGAGAGGACTGACTCCAATTTTGAAAGGAGTTCTGTGGTTACAATGCTGTCAAGCAGCACTGCATATACAGAGAAACTGCTGGTGAAAGGAAAAGCCAATCAGTGCCACAGACTTTATTAACAGACTGCTTTATTTTAATAAACCGCTATAGCCGTTCCAATCTTCATTAACCACGACCCTGATCAGTCAGCAGCCATCAACATGGAGGCAAGACTTCCCACCGCAAAAGGACTATGACTCCTTGATGGCTTGGATGATGGCATTTTTTATCAGTAAAGTTTTTTTTTTTAATGAGGTATATATATTGTTTTTATTTAGACAATGCTATTGCACACTTAACTGACTACAGTACAGTATAAACATAACCTTTATATGCACTGAGAAACCCAAAATTTCATGTAACCCACTTAATCTTTGTAGTCTAGAACCTAACCTGCAATATCTCTGAGCAAGCCTGTAATTTTCCTCTCTCAGTCATAGCTCTGTCCCTTTAGAAATCATTTTTTTAAAGTAAAAGTTTGCTACTGACATATCCCAAAGAATGGTAGCCATGAGTTTCAAAAACAATTTTGCTTCTAATGAAGGTTGAAGTTTCATAAAACTTAGCTCTAGGAATGAAAGTTTAAAGGGCATATAAATAAGTATTTGTAATAAATATAAACTATTTCTATTGTGCAGAGTCACAGATTTATCAGTGTTATAAAGTGGTTTCATCCGTCAACAGCATCAGCAAGAGAAAAATTATTCAGATAAATGTGTGAGAAAGTCTTGAACAAAAAGTTACAAGCAGTTCTGATCAGGTTCATCAAAGATGGCTTTCTCCTAGGCTGCAAATCCTACCAGAGAGAACCTGAGGTTTATAAAAATGCATTCTGTTATTTAGCTTCTCTTTGCTGAAATTCAGGGAGCTAGATAGGTTTGCTGATGTATGGGTGGGAAAGGATTTATTGTTAAGCACTTTGAGTGTGGTAAGATAAAGTGGTCTATTAGGCTACGTGTACACCATCCTGCCGCTTTGCCTTTTATTAAAGACCATTCTGACAGTCTAGGCGGAGTTTTCTGGGGTTTGGAGAAGTGGAAAATGCTCCTCACTCTGCCTTACTCACAGAGGGCACAGACAATCAGGCACTGTATTAGCCCAGATGTGCTCTCAAGATCGCCAACTTCCTGTAGCAAAAACTGTCAACTACTTTATTAAGCATGAAGTTGAGAATTTTTTAGAGAGTTCAAGTATGTGGGCTTTTCATGTCCACATATATTGAAATTAATATCAGTGTATGTATGGAGAGATTCCTTAAATATCTTCTTTAGTTATCATTTATGATCAAACCAGGCATGTAATGAGCATTTACTCTATACCAGTCATGGTGCTGAGCATTTTATGTACATTATCTCATCCAACATACCAACCATATAAGAAATTAACTACAGAGTCAGATGAAAACATGCCAGGTTAAACAATCTATCTGGAGTCATTACTTAGAATTCAGACCAAGCATACTTCAAAACAACAAAGCTATATATACTTCAGACAAGTGTAATGATGGGAGATATTAAAATATGTAGTTTTGAATATATTATTAAGAAAGTAGATCTAAAAGTGCTCTTTTTTTGGCATTCAGTCTTTTATTTATTGCTGGTAAAGCAATATAAAGCAATAGTTGATCTGAAATAGTGCCCTGCTTAAAGTGAGTTAGGCTTATATGTAAAAACATCAGTCAAAAAGTGCACCCCTGGTTCTGATAGAGCAGCCTCCCCTGCCATCAGCTACAGCTATAAGCTGAAAGGAAACCATTTCTGAAGGTAGAAAGACAAAAATGCTATAAAAACATGGAGACACAATCACATCCTTCTTGTCCAAATGATGCTGTCAGACCCCGTTCACTTGCATTTCCCCTCAGAAATGAGCTATGAAGTTGAGAGTCCAAGAAATGTCTGCGCTTGAACTGAGAACTGTCACTCACATCACAACTCCAGCCAGCCATCGGCGCCCTCATAGAGGATCCCTACAAGGTGAGCGCCAACGTGAGACCAACGTGTTCTGTTTCCGGGAGGTTGCAGGTGATTAGTGCCATTACCTCCTATTTGATCTGCCAGAGCCCTACTAATAAGGGCTGCTTTAGAGCCTGAATGTTTTGGTTGCTTACTTTGTGTTTTCTAAACTGAGTGTTTGGAGGTACACGTGAGAGCTGGGGGAGAATATTTTGCTAGCAGTTAGGCATTGCCCTTCCCAGGATCCCATTAGGCCAAGCAGGTAAAGTGCAAGTCAGAAACCCAGACGCCAAGGCCAGAGTCTTGAAACCATAATGCAAACTAGTCTCCACTTGTGTGCTTACAAACAGACCAGAGTGGGCAAGGTCTCACAGAAGACAGCCCTGTTGCTCAGGGTCCCGTGTGACTTGTCTACAGATTTGGGAATTGTCCTAAGTCAAAAACAATCTTTTCTGGCTCTTTATCTCACAAGTTTGTAAATACTTATTCCACTAGTTAACTTAAGACAACCCAGAAAAATAGGAAGCACTTGCTAAATGCTGCTGGATAATTGCAAATTGCTGAATGAATAAATCAATAACAGTGTTTTCATCATGTCTCTTCAGATTCAATTTTTAAATTATTCAAAATCCAAATTGATCTTTAGCAGAAAATATGTTTTACTCCTGAACCAACTGAAAGTACGTTGTATTTCATCAATTCCACTTTATAAGTTTTCTGCTCTTTTCATCTTACACGGCTATTTCTTCTCTTTCTAAATTATAGTATTATGTCTGATAAAATTTCAGACAGAGAAAATATTAATGTGTATGGTTATATTTTATAATATAAAAAGTTGATTTTTAAAAAATCTTATGTTTTATTATTTGCTTATTACATTGGTAATTGAAGTACTCAATTTAAGCCTCAGACTAAGAAAGACAAGACCATTCCCAGAAAGAATATTGTATCCGAAACTATATAGGGAACACACTCCCGAGAAGTAGACTTGACACTAATAGTTTTTAGATGCACAGGTAATTTATACAGTGCTGAGGTCTGGGCAAAATTTGCTGAACAAGGGCCCTCTTTCTGAATATACTGTCCGTCTGTGTACTCCATAAGTTGCAGTAGTAACACATGATGGTTACTTCATGAAAGGCACATATTTGAGAGCTCTTGCCAAAAGGAGAAATGATTTTGTTATGTATGCTGTGTAAGACATTGGTATAAGTAACATGATTTTTAAGCCAGTCACGTAGAAACCAGAGAGCAATGAATAAATCCTCTCTAGACATATTCTCTTCTGTTTCAAGTTCTACCTGTTGACCCTACATTCATCCAATTTCCTCATTACTGCAACATGTAGGAATATCGTTGGCCTGCTAACATTATATCAGACGATGATCTATCAGAATTCTAAATGCAGTTAGAATTCTCTTACAGGGCCAAGAATGCATGTAAACTTCTTCAACTTCAAAGTCCTTATTGAGAACTATGTTTCCTTGTGGCTATTCCAAAACGTGTTAATCCTAATGATGTGCTGTGGGGTAATTTGATAGAAACTATAAGAACACAAGAGAAAGTGTGAAACAGTCTCCACAAAAAATGACTTAATATTTGGAAATTTTGAGTTTTGGAAACAAAAAATACATACTTGTGAAATTTTTATTTTTTTGTTTAAAATAAAATCCTTTTGTATAAAACATTAACTTTAAATTTAAAAAAAAAATGGAAAAGATCAACATGTGAAATTCAGAAAAAAATAGAATTTCTGTCATAGAAATATAGCTATATGCATGAAAGAGGGTACTTAAAACTAAGTGTTAGAATCAACCATCATTTCAGGGCATATCTTTGGATGGTGTACTATCGGTAAAGTGGGAGGATGTTCCATAAATAATACTTTTGCAGTCTTGGTCTCAAGAACTTCATATTCTTGTTCAGTTGGAAATGACAATGAATAAAACTAAGTAGAAAATCTCTTCCAATTCTAATGGTTATTTTTGTACAATCATAAGATTAAATAATGTTTTTTCTATTTGAGTCTTTAGTCAGTATATTTTTTATGATTTTAAAAGTAATTTTTTAACTAATATTTAGATTGTTGTTTTACAGTGTTTTTTGTTTTTTTATTAATTTGTGTGTCATTCTGCTTTTAATACAAAAACCAGAAAGTTAGGTCGTCTTTGTCAGTAAAGCTGAAAATACTACAAAAATTATCAAACTGCTCTTTCACATAATCAGTCAACAAACAACATTACACCCACTTATTTTTTCATGACTTTATGTACATTGTTATCAGATTGATTGACAGTAACAATAATAAAACAACAAAGCATAGATAAATACCAGACAGCAGAAACTGAAACAGGAAACCCATATTTTCCTGGAGCTCTCACAGGCCATTCACTCACAATAAGAATGATGACTATGATAACATGCATATCAATGAATTTCCAACAACACTTTGCGTTTTGTTCACACTCATATTTATCCAGTTGATTAAGGCAATTTGCATAATTTAGAGGTAATTTCTTTCTGAAAGCCATGATAAAATGTTCTGATTGCAGGATGTCAAGCTCTTCATACGTGCAAATTTTTTCAAGGAAGCCTAGAATGAGCAGCAAAAAGAGGTGAAAGTATTTCTAGACCCCAAAAGCAGGGTTTTTAAAAATCTGTATCTGTCTTTTACTTCCTTAAGTCTTCAAAACATAAAAGTCCATAAAGGTATGATTTGAATAAAGGTATGATTTGAATAATAGCCCAATAGTTCATTTTGTGTTATTGTGCACGAATACAGTAGGCAGACTCTTAAGATAGCTCTCAGTGATCTCCATTTCATATTTATGTCCTGTGCTACCCTCTCCTCTTAAATGTGGGTTGGATCTGGTTTTGGTAACACTTCTAATGAATAGGATATGGCAGATACTATGGAATGTTAATTATCAGATTAGGTTATACAAGAAGACTGTGGCTCCTGCCTTAAGGGATTTCTTTTTCTGTCTCACTTGAATTCTTCATTCTTGAGACAGCAAACTGCCATGTTATGTGCGGCCCTTTGGAGAGACTGACTTGGCAAAGCACTGGCCATAGATAATATCAGGCTTCCCAACTGCCATGTGAGTGAGTTGGAAAGTGGATCCTCCTCAGATGAGCTATGGACTGGATGCAGTTCATAAGAGTTCTTGAACCGAAAGCACCCAGCTAATCCATGCTATGTGAGAATTCTTGAAACTGTAATATAATAAGTTTGTGTTTTCAGCTGCTAAGTTTGGGGACTATTTGTTGCTTAGCAATAGCTAGCTAGCTAGCTATTATTTGTCCAGATATAGATAGATGATCAGATAGATAGATAGGCCAGAGTAACTTTATTCTTTTATTTTTTTTCATTATTTTTAAAAATTTATTATTGCCATCTGCAAAGCTGTGAAATGATAAGGCAATTGATTAGCTCAAAATCTTCTATGAGTGACTTTGGAGAAGGCTGTTCACATAATTGTGCCTAAAGTACACAAAATGGCCTTGAAACTTCCACTCTGGGCTTAGACAAGTTTCTCACCTTAGCAATTCCCAGGAAGAATCATTTCAGAGCAGATTCTGTTTAGATAGGATATATGCAGAGACTTGGATTGCAATGCTACTCAGAGAAGTCTCTGTTTTCAAATGTATCAAATCACTTTTCTAGTGTGATTTTTTCCTGAAATTTAGCACTAAGCTGGAACTTTTGGGATTATTTTGTATAGAACTTGGTCTCCAAACACTGTGGATGGTAAATATTAGCTCTTGCTAGATTTTTGAATTACCTAAATTTATCTCAGTATTAATGTTTTTAATCCTTTTCCTTTACTTTTGAAAATGTCAACTTTTTTAAAATTCATACTTCAGGCTGAAAAGACTTCCTGTTCCCACCATTACTCTAGTATTTTAGTTCTTTAATCTACTTGCCTTCTCTCAGAAAATCATGACAGTCTGATGTATAATTTATTCTCATAGGTATCCGATAAAGTCTTTTGAATTGAGTTACTAGTCAATTGTATAGTAATGTGTTACCTCCAATAATATTTGCCTGATTCTTTCACTTAACATTTAATGACTAGCTATTAGATATCTGTGCTAGTTATAAATCTAAGTAAAATCCTTATGGATTTCAGGGGTAAAAGAAACACTTTAGAGAAATCACTGTGAGAAATGACAACCTTTTCTAACATCTGGCAAACTGTATGATCCATGACCTAGCTAACTACTAGGACTAAGAGAAAAACAATATCATAGGCATTGTAAAAGCAACTGTAGGTAGACTCAACTTAAGTAACTTCCAAATATTGAACTCTCCTATTTTTCCCTAAACTGCCCTACAAGGAGTTAAGTTTCTATAATTTTGTTGTTATAAAGAATAAAATAGCATAGAGAAAAATACTTAAATTGAGAGAAAAGATTAGTTTAATTCAGTTTTTTTTTAGAGTATATTATCATGCTAAACAATGGAACTTCAGTTTTACAGGTGAACTTCCTTAATATTCCACTTTTAAATAAGATATATGTTCATATATTTCTTATTTAGTTGCTATCATCCAAGAAAATCTTATGTAAAGAAAAAAATGGTAAATGCCAATGAAGGAGCAGCCTGTGAATCTGAATGAATGTTACCTCAGAGTCTTTAAAGCCATTGCCTAAAATCTCACCTCTAGGTCATAGTGGACTAAGCAGTACTTAGCCATCGTGAAGTTTAACTAGTGTTCTTGATTAAGCCACTGTGCCTATAAACATAGTAGCTGCAAACACCAAAGGGGCACAAAGAAACAGCTCATGCATCACAGAGAATCAAAGAAAACAACCCAACCTGCAAGACTCTAGTTTTGTCTGAGTTCTCTCGATATTGCTGCTTATTTTTTCAAAACCTTACACTTCCTTTTGAGTACTCAGTGGCCTTATAACACATCCTTTCCTATCCCACATCTTCACCTCAGTACCTGGACTTGCACAGCTCTGTTAAAACTGAGACTGAGCTTGGAATTCTTCTATATGTCTTTTTTTTTTTTCCCATCTGGAACAAGTTTGGAATTTAAATTCAACAAAGAAAGAAACTTAGGTGCTTTGTGCCCTTAAAAGCCATATAAGAAATTAAGTTTTAATAAAGAGTTTTGATCAAAAGGACAAGCATTATATCAAAACTGGTATTAACAATAGGATATTGTACTTCATCCTAACAGTAGGATAAAATAGTTGATGGCTATTTTTATCATTGGATCACTTTACAGAATGAGTCTATAGTCAACATACATTACATTAGACACTCCTAGACAAAAGACATACTATATCTAATGCTTTGATCTCACTAGAGGCAGTATGCATTCTGGTTAAGAATTCAAACGGTTCTGTCTTGTCTTGACTCTGTTATTTACCAAGCTACATTAACTTGTGCAAATTACTAAACTTTTTGTGTCTCAAATTCTTCACAGATAAAATGGGACTAAACATACACCAAACTCATTGGGCTGTTGCAAATGAAAAATAGAAAAGTGACAATTCCTATTGCAGGACTTACAGTCTCACAGCAATTGAACCAATAATTAAAAAGCTTTTGTGTCTTCGAAGAAAACATTGAGGTCACTGTGGAAATATTAAAAAAAAATGACAACTAATTGAATCTACTGTGAAATTATTTAAGGTAAGCAAAAATTTATTCTGGCCCTTAAATAGTTTCCTTCTCATAATACAGTTATAAACTTCTTAAAGACAGTGCAAAAATCTCACCTAATAATGCTATATATTAACTCTCTTATATGCACCATTCTCTAATATTTATCCTCTAATGTTTCCATTTTGGGGCAAAAAAGGAAATTGTTTCACAGGCAAGAAATATTTATTGTTAAATAAATAAAAAATGAATTTCTTTTACATGCTATTCTTTAAAAAACATTCAAATCTTACTTTGTGTCTTAAAAGTTTTTCATCACCACAGTACTTCTATTTCAAATTAGCAACCATATTTTTAAAATATGCTATAAAAGTTTATTTTGAGTTTCATGTTTTTTCTAACTAAAGGTTAATTGGAAATTGCTTTGAACTCTACTCCTTAAGAAATCACTCTCATAAAGTAGAATGGAGTTTGCATACAGATCAGGTATTTTTTGCATACAAATGAGTACTTGAGATTGCATTATTTCATTCATAGGGTCTATGTTAATACAAATAGAATATTGACTGATTGATAATTACTTCAAAAGATCTTTCATTGTTTCCCTTTAAAATTAAAATCCTTATATTTTAAGCATCAACAAATTGTGGTGTTTGGGATAATATTTAATTTTAATTTGCTATTTAGAATTAGAAATAAGTGTTACTCATAATTCAACTCTATTATTAAGAAATAACAACTGCATATGAAACATTTAACTGAAAAATTTTAAATAATCTGTTTTATCTAGGATAGATATAATTAGGGCTTTTGCATATATACTATTAAAAAAGCTGGAAGGGTCATGTCTTGTTACTTCAAAATTTTTATAGAACTTATGTGGAAAAATAACTTAGCTGGAATAGATTCATTAGAGAAATATGAAGGGAAAAGGAAAGGACCAATTTGGGGAAGAAAAATAATCAGGTGCCAAAAAAAGAGGGACATGAGCTCCAATTTAAAAAAAAAATCTTACTGCTTTCTAAAGCATGGCTGCATTTTAAATATTTAATGCATTATTAAAATATGCAAATAATATTTTTGAGTTACCTATAGTTACTCTCTACCTATGTGAAATATAGCCTAAGTTTTGAGTGACTTCAACCTCATCTTCTCCCCTATAATCCAATTGGTTCTTTGATCATTGTATTCTCATTCTGATTACTGCTAATGTGTATAGCAGAAAATGTGAGTTGAGACTACTGTTTTAGACTATTGTATTAAGATTATTAAACTTCAGGAAAATGAACTTAATATATTTTTTAAATTATCCCACTGCCTGTTTTCAAAAATAAAACCCAGTTATCAAGCCCTGGCACAGTTTATCTCAAACCATTACAAGTTACCTTAAAAAAAAAAAAAAAGAATAATATTCTCATCAGCATAAAAAATAAAAAGGTAATATATTGACATATATTGACATTATCTGAAAGGATATCTGATCACTTGGAGGGTGATAAGATGAAGGAAAAAATATCTTTTCATCTCTATAGGATAATTTTGAGCTCCTAAAAAAGTGAAAAGTACCACGTCCTTCTCCCATTTTCTATAGGAATACCAAACAATCCTACTCCTCCATCTCTCAAATTTTTTTCTTTTCTTATTAACCCAGCTACTGAATTATCTAGCTTAGGTTCTTGTTTCCTAGAGACTTTATCAGAGGGGAAACTAGAAGGAATCAGGTATGGGAAGACAAACAGGAATATAGTTTTGTGGAAAGCATAGCTTCAGAAATTTAATTGTGAAGTATTGAAACAAAGGTAAGAGTATTGCCAGATGTATTTGTGGGATACAAATTTCCTCTATAATTTAACAGAGCTGTTTCACATGAAATTTAGTCTATTAACAATAATCAAATAATGATGAAGTCTTATTTTGAACTGACATTCAACATGATAATGTAAGGTGAACTAACATGAGTTCTAGGTGAAAACAAACAAAAACCAGTATAAAATAAACATAAATATGATCCTGAAAGATAAATAGCATCACATTTCTGAAAGAGATATTTGCTTCAGGAACAAGAAACATCAAAACAATAGTTTGAGGTGTGAAGGAAAAGCCAGGCTGGTCTAACAAGATAACTCTCAAGTCTAGGAATGTGAAGGAGAAGCTGGGCTGGGCTAACAAGATAACTCACAAATCTAAGTATCAGAATACTGATCTGAGTTCTGCTGGACTAACTTGTAAATCTACGTTAATTAGTGTTGGTTTGCTGTTCATGGTTTTTTTGCTAGCCAGCTGGATTTTCAAAGAGATATATCTGGCTTTGGAATGTTGGTTTGCTGCCTCCCTGCCTCCACTTTTGTGATAATGATGCTGCTAAAGCTGTTCCATGCCTATTGGCCGAATACCCCAAGCTTGTATTTTACTCTATAAAACCTCATGCGCAGGTCTTGGAGGTGCTCAGAGCTTTGGAGCAGAAGGTCCTCTGAGCCCGCCGGCGTAATACATCTGAGTACTCCAACCCTCTGAGTGGTGCTTGTTTCCTGGCTGGCCTGTCGTTTCCGTAACAGAGGCACTTAGAAAGGATTAAGAGGATAAAAAGGGGTAGGAAAGGGTGAGATGAAACAACATGGTGAATACACAAGGCAGCAGCTTGTGACACAGACGACAAGCTAAGATGAGAAAGAAAAGGAGTAGTTAGGGAAATGTTCTAGGGAAACTCAAAAAGCAGGGGTATATTGGGCAAGAAAAGCCAGACAAAAACCAGAACTTGCTATGATTCATTTGTAGAAAATTTCAGAAGAGGCAGAACTAATCAAAAGTGACAGAAGCACATCAGTGATTACATTGGCCCAGGGTGGCAGGGATTGACTGCAAATAGGAATGAGAGAACTTTCTGGTGGCGAAAAAATATTCTGTATTTTGATTGTGCAATGTTTACTGAGGTATATACATTTGACATAATTTTGTGAAGTCATTGAAGGGGTACTTTTCATTGTATATGAGTTGTATCTCAGTAAATTTGAAGAAAAATGATGAGGTAAAATGCAGTACATATGGAGATTACATTTTAAATGTGTTGGAAAATAAAAACAATAAAAATAAAGACATAATTAAAGAGGAAGAAAATATTTAGGTGCTAAATTTGAATACAGTCAATTAGGCTTTGCTACATTCCACATAAAATGAATGAGATTAGTCTCATGCAGAATTTCATCCTATTAAAATGGAAAAAATAAAAGTTTGAATAAATATTTAAGATTTTGTAAATAAAGTATTTTGATAAATACTTGAGATTTTAAAAAATATTTTCTTAAATTTTTTTTTAAATCTAAGCATCAAAGAGTGATTAGTACCTTATCACCTCAAAAGAAATCAAAGAAACCACACTGACTGCCTATAATCTGTAAATGAAAAATACTGCAAACCGTATCAGTAAACAAAGAATTCTGAAACCATCAAGTCATCAGCCACTGCTGCCATCCCCCAGTGAAGATGGGCCTGCAGCCCAGCCTCTGCAGCTACTCACAATGATGCCCTCTGATGGGACTCAGAATAAGAAAGGACAGGATACTGTCCCTAGATAGCTAGGTACTTGTCAAAGGAATGAATTCAGTGGGCACCAATGTTTGCTCCCTCCCATACATAGAAAAGCGCTAAATTCTTTAACTTGAGATGCCTGGTTTTCTTAAGTTAACAAGTAATCTTTTAATGTTCCAACTACCTGGTCTTTGTTGTAAAGTTCCTCTATATCCTAGCTCCTCCCCTATTCTTCGGAGCAGTCCCTCAGAGCCATCTGAGAGGCTGTCATCCCAGGCTCGAAGGGATCTGAGTCCTCAGAAGTGTCTGCCAAGTAAAACTTAACTCTCAACTTTTAGGCTGTGCATTTATTTCAGTCAACAAATCAATGCTTAAAAGCAATTGAACAATGTCTTTGTTTAGAAAAGAAGCAACTTAGTTAATATTCTCGTATTATTACCACAAAAAATTACATTTTTACCTGGTAAGGGAGCAGAAAATAACCAGTCTTAATGCCCTTGGTGGAATATTTGAAAACATTTTCTGAGTACATAAAAAATGTACTATAATTTTTGGATCAGGAAACTACAGAATAGGAAATTTGATGGCAACTATTAAAATGAGTTAAATGATTTCCTTGGTTGTGATTACAAAATAAAAAAAAATATGAAAGTAAATTCTTACAATGGATGGTTTATAAGAGTATTGAGTTAACATAATCTGGATTTCAAATTCCAGATTGTAATAAACTTACTTTTTATCAAATTATCGTTTTATTCATGATGTAACATTATAAAAGCCACTGCTAAGGATGAAATATATATCGTTTTTGTTGTGGGCCAGTGATGTGGGTTGGTAGAAAGAATTACCAGAGATGGAGAAGAGTTTGGGAAAGTTTAATAGGTACCTGCTATAAGCAACAGCGGGCCACACAGGCGAGAGGAACCTGCATGATCGTGGTGGCCATACAGGGTCTTTTACTGGAGGGATGGGGCTGTGCACACAATCAGTAGGGGCTGCATGATCAATTTGTGCACAGGCACCTGATTGGTTGTAAGATCTGTCAGGGACTTCTCTGGACAATGGGTTTTCAGGCTTTGATAAGGGCAGGATGTGAGGCCTGTCTGCCCACCTAGGGTATTGCGAGCTGGGCCATCTCTCGGTGTGATGAGTTTTGTTAGGGTAAACACACATCAAGAGAAGATGTTTTATATCTTGCAGAAATGCAGGTATGCAGAATGTCCTGGATTGGGGAGTGAGGGTTAAGATGTCAATGGCTTCTGGCACACAGAGAGCCCAGGAGTGAGGGTTTTGTGACTCCAGAGAGTGCCAGCCATCTCCCCAGTATTTAAGATACAAGACTAAGAAAAAAATGGCATACATACGTGAAAGTTGAGAAGTCAGGAAAGTTGGCCGGTGAGAGGCACATGTTTATGACTCCTTCTCCCTATTAGCTATCCACAGGAACAATGATATTTTAAGTATGAATAGTTAAAACAATGACACACCTTGCTCTTCCCTGATACCCAGCTAGAAGTAATGATAGAGCCAATAGCCAGTGGAAAGCAACTTCTCTGTTCTTTGTGGGAAGTTTGTGGGGAAAAATCACCATTTTATGGCTGCTCTATTGGGACCTAATGAAATAAAATAGATTGAACCCCATGAAACATGGGGAAGGCTTGCTCCCACAATCTTACAACACAATAATCTCATCGATACTGGAAAAGAATTTTTCCCCTTTGGTGCAGCTGATGGAGTATGACCTTCTTGAATGATAAACATGGTGCCCACAAGTTTAAGGACATCTTTTATATAAATCCATAATTTCCAGTACACAAGCATGTTCAATACTAGTTGACGGGGGAAGAAAAATTACCCTTCTTTTGCCTGCTTAGCTACAAACACCCAAAAATAAAAAATCCAACAGCTTGGCCACTAGCTTTACGTGATGGTAATTTTAAGTATGAGAGGATAAAGAACTATGTGGTCAAAGAAAGGTTACTAACCATTTAGCACAGTGGTTCCTTGTTTTATTGAGCATTGAATCATCTGGTGGAATTAAAGAAATAGTGGTGCCTGGGACCCATGCCCAGAGATTCTATTCAGTCGGTCAGAGCACAGCCAGGCTATGAATTGTTGAAAACTCTTCAGTTGATTTCAATAAACAGCCAATGCTACAAATCACTCTGATTTAAAGTGGTGGAAATATATTAAGCAAAACAACTATCTCATATTAAGGCAAATTTCATTTTAAAAAATGCAATATACACATTTAATGTTTTTAATGGGATTTAAGATGTTACCCATATAAATGAAATGTGCTGAGCACATGGTCAAATTCTATTTTAAAGAAGTCTTGAAATTAAAAGTGCATTGAGAAAATAAAGAATAGAATGGACACTGGTGAAAATGGGGATACTGGTCTTGAAGAATTTTATAAGATCACAAAGCAAAAATACAAACTATAGAATAGTAGACACTGAAGTTAGATTAGTGGCACAGATCCCAGTTGAGCAAGGAAGAAAGAAATATTAGCATACAATATTTCATTTTGTTTTATTGTTTTTTAGGCTTTCTTCACAGCTTGGAAGTAATCCTAAGTGTCAGGTCAGATAAAAAGGTAGATAAATCCTGGTTAAATTTTCAAACATAAGGCTAATAAAGAAAACATTCTACCAGGTTTTAGGAAAAAATAACCCTAATATCTTTGTTTTCAGAAACAAATCTCCCTGTTGATTTCAAGTTAACTACAGCAGCACTAACTTTGTATTTGCAAGTTCAGCTTCTGTGATTAAGAGTAAATATTTCCAGCCAAGAAAGAGAAAGAAAAATACCATATGATATCACTCATATGTGGAATCTAAAAAAAAGACAAATGAACTTATATATAAAACAGAAACAGATTCACAGACATAGAATACAGACTTGTGGTTGCCAGGCTGGAGGAGAGTGGGAACGGATAAACTGAGAATTCGAGATTTGCAGATACTGACTGGTATATATAAAACAGATAAACAAGTTTATACTTGTATAGTACAGGGAAGTAAATTCAATATCTTGTAGTAGCTCACAGTGAAGAAGAATATCAAAATGAATATACGTATATTCATGTATGACTGAAGAATTGTGCTGTACACCAGAAATTGACACAACATTGTAAACTGACTATACCTCAATTAAAAAAAAAAAATAAAGGCAAGTTTGAGCAAAAAAAAGAAAAAAAAAAGAGTATACATTTCCAAATAGCTTTTTAAAAGGTAGTAAAATTGGGATTCCTTGGCTGTTTTTGACTGATCAGCCACTCTCTGAACTAATCATTGTCTCCAGAAAAATAATATAAGCTGATTACCTTCCACTAGGTCACATGACTACACCTTGTGCTAAGGGTGATGTTAGTTTCTTCCAAAGTAGATGGTATGAGAATGGATAATTAGTGACCCTAAAAGCAACACCTTGATACAATAAATTTTCGCCATTAGGAGCACAAAGCTGTTGAAAATTTTATACAACAGACAACATGGTATTAAATATAAAGACAAACAGCATAAATGAAAATATCTATGCATAGGGATAGAGAGGGCCTGGGGAAACCACACTTTGTACCTTGAAATTGAGGAGAGTCACAGGAAAGAACCATATTAAGTCTGTGCCTCAGAAGAGGGTATTCAAATTAGTTGAGAGTTGGTAAACCTGGAGGGAACTGGGGGCCAGGATGAATATGGAAGGGATATTCATGGTCAAATTGTGCTCCTTTTTGGATCTGAAAGATATCTAAAAAGACATGTTGCCAACTTGATGCTAGAAATACCTATCTTAGAATGCATGTCGAAGATGGCTCATCTAACAAAATTGGGTTGGCCTTAGTACCACCAATCATACAGTTGGTTAGTGCTTTGGCTAAAGACCGTATTAGGAAGACCTCCTTTGCAGTTGACCATTCTGTTAGCAAGAAACAACCTATTTCACAAGCAAAACAATTTTTTTTAATGGTATTGAGTTTTCTACTATTTGATTAAGTAATTATAATTCTTGGTAGTTATCTTGGAAAATAATCAGACAGGAATAATGCTTTCCAGGAAATGTAGAAATACCTATCTTAGAATGCATGTCGAAGATGGCTTATCTAACAAAATTGGGTTGGCCTTAGTACCACCAATCATACAGTTGGTTAGTGCTTTGGCTAAAGACCGTATTAGGAAGACCTCCTTTGCAGTTGACCATTCTGTTAGCAAGAAACAACCTATTTCACAAGCAAAACAATTTTTTTTAATGGTATTGAGTTTTCTACTATTTGATTAAGTAATTGTAATTCTTGGTAGTTATCTTGGAAAATAATCAGACAGGAATAATGCTTTCCAGGAAATGTATGTATCCTAAAAAATGTATATAGTAAATAGAATGTTAAGAATTAGCTACATGATGGAAATGTTTTGGAACCATAAAGTATATATCTAATTACAAGAAAAATATTCTCAACATAATGTGTTTTCAACAGTCAGGATGTAAACTGAAAGAATATAAATGGAAAAATAAACTATGTACCTATCTACCTATATATCTATCTGTCTATCCATTTATCATTTCTTTCTTTCTCTAATTATGAGAGGTTTTTATTTAATTCTTTTTATTTTCAATATTTTATCTTTTAAAATGTGAGCAACTCTGTTTTATGTATTTTAAAGAACAATATCCAAAAATATTAAAATTCTTATATAAAAAGTTGTAATATTTAAATCATAGATTTTATTTTCACTGAGAAACTCTTAACTCTAAAGTGAGTAACTATCTCTTAATCACCAAAGAATAGTAATTTGGCTGTAGAAAATCCTTATGACAATGGTGAACATAGTAGAGATTTAGTATGTTGCAGAATTGACAAGTCAAGAACAGGCATAAGGCAGAAAGATAATAAAGGGCATGTTCCATCAGGTGTATCAGGTAATCATATTTGTTTTCTAGGGCTTCCATAGTACAGTTTAACAAATTACAACAAATTGGGTTGTTTAAAATAATAGAAATTTATTCTCTCACAGTTCAGGAAGCCAGCAGTTTAAAATCAAGATGAAATCACGGTTGGCTCCTTCTGGAAATTCTCGGGGGGAATCTGTCCCATGACCCTCTCCTAGCTTCTGGTAGCTGTTGGCGATCTTTGGTGCTCTTTGCTTTGTAAATGCATCACCCAGTCTCTGCTTGTATTTTCACATTATTTTCTTCTCTGTGTATCTGTGTCTGTTTCCAAAATTCCTCCTCTTTCCTCCTATAAAGACTCCAGTCGATTTCCTCTCAGTATCTTTAACTATTTACATCTGTGAAGACCCCATTTCCAAATAAGGTCACATCCTTAGGTTCCTAAAATATGAATTTGGGAGGAACATTATTCCATCCACTACAGTAATAGATTATTAAAACCTTGCAAACTAACATCTTCTCTGACAACAAAGGGAATAAATTGTTTTAATTATTAAAAAATTTAGTATTTTAAAGCTTTTAATACTTAGATCCAAGACATGGCAAAAGTAAAAATCATCTGTGCTTCTGATTTTTTAATGACTATTTAGGTGGTGAAATTGTAAAACTGTGTGGAAAAGTCTAAATACTTTGATTATAAAAATATGATCCCATGTTTATTTATTAATTTTTGAAATATAACTTTTCTCTCTATAATACTGAACTATTTGCTTTTACTTGTCAAAACTTGTGAATTCTAAAGTTTCAGCAATACTTGTTGTGGGTTCGTCACCAGTTGTGGGTTCTGGCCAGCAGAAGTCCCACCGAGATGGAATGAATTACTCAAGACTCTGGGGAAAAGTCAAGAGAGCAAGAGGGAGTCGGGAGCCAACTCCACAAGCCTCTCAAATCTCTCATATTTATTGAGTACAGTTGAAGCAGGAATTTAGGGAAGGACAGGGTGGGATCACAATGAGTACTAAGGCTTTGTTTATTGTTGGTGTTTGGCTCAAGGTCAGAAGACCCTTTTTGGTGAATCATAATCCTGCTGAGCCTTTCAGCTTATCAGTGCGGAACTATGAGAATCAGCTGCTTAACAAGATTTTCTTGGACTCAGAAGGCTGTGCCTGTCTTAGGTTGCCCCCTCAGGGGATCTTACCTGTCATTGGCTAACCAGCCTTCTCACCTCTGAGTCTGCAGCTTTTTATAAGTTGTTTACCATTCCAGCCCAAGGCTATTCTGGGGATAGAAGACTAACAGCAGGCATGCCCAGCATTTATAGCTGGGGGCCTGGGTCATTGCTAAAACCTCAAGGCAGTTACTAAGCACATCTTCTTTAAGGAGATAAGCGGCTGGGATCTGTTACAATTTGTTAACCCAATCATGGGCTCCCACAAGTTGTAATAACAATAATATGAAAGTTACTTTCATCTGAATAAATATTTCATGAAGTTTAACATTACTTATTTAATCACATCCATTTGCAATAAATTAGTTTAAGAAAGTGAAGTCAGTTGAAAATTTACAGCTCTTCAAAACATGGTGTTACTAATCAAATTAATATGAAATGTAACTTATAAGCTTTAAACAATCCACATTGGCCTGGTTCTCAAATTTAAGTAACCATTTATATGATTTAAATCATGTCTTTAAGATACAAGAGCACACTGTATAGGTTTAGATTGAAGGAATTAGAAGATAAATTTATAAACCCCCAAATGTATAAAGTTTTACAAAGATATCATTATTTCTTTATCTCTATCTGGTAAAAGTAAAATTTAGATAGGCAAAATGAAGGAAATTTATTTTTAAATCTATTAATACTAGAAATGGATTATTATAGGATATAGTAGTATATATTTTCTTTAGCAACAGGTCCCAATAGACTAGGCATATGCAGATTGATGTAGAATCAAGGAGATAAAATTGTCTATAAAATGTTCTGTTACTCTTAATTAAAAAAAAGTTAGAATATCCTGTAAATCGCTAAAACGGTCTTGATGGCATTGGTATTAGTTAGCTGGAACATGGAACCAGAAGCCACTTTCAACTCTTGATTCTGGGAATTTAAATTTAGGATAAAATTATGAGGATAGTTTTAGTTATTTAAGACTGGCTATTTT